>NC_039367.1:59438475-59738475 GCF_003573695.1 Papaver somniferum
AGACTTAATAATTTTGGGCTTAAATTTGAATTTTATTTAATTTTGGGCTTGACAATGTATAAAAGGGCATGGATGTCTTTTAATAACTCGGGGTCTAGATTTAAACTTCTTTTAATTAAGGGCCTCATATTATAGGTCATCCATGGGTTGGGCCTTAGCCTAATTTTCTCATATATATATATATATATATATATATATATATATATATATATATTATGTCAATTTTTCCAAATATACATGTCAAAATATTTTACCAAAAAAATATCACCAACCCGCGTTTATATTTTACCAAAGAGTGATTATCATCAACCCATGACTAGTTCTTAAGTTGTACCCTACGATTGTTTAACTCGTCAAACTCATCTATGATTGAATCAGTATGGATAGCTCCCGCAATGTCTTGTTCGATGTAGAGCATCATGCAATCCCTAAGAAAATCTTGTTCCATTTTGTTGCGAGTAGTTGATTTAACCAATTTCATTATTGAGAAAAATCTTTCTACAGATGCCGTGGAAACAGGGAGAGTACGAATCAATCTGTCAATCATAGGGTAAGCACATTGTTGACGCGCAAGACATCTTAAACATTAAATTGTTGTCTTGAGACGCAACCCATGTCTCGTTACAGTATCTATTGATTGTTTCTCTACCAAAAGACTTATTTGCTGAGCTGGATTCTTCAAAGCTTCAGAATTTCCTTGGGCAGTAGAGTGTCCAGAATCAACACTTCCAGAGTGTTTTAGAAATGCACATGTTGATTCATTATTAACTGAACACCATCTTTTGAAACTTTCACTAGTGAACGCTGAGTGTTTTGGTGGATCTGATTCAAAAAGAAAACAATGAAAACAATATGCAGCATCTTTAGAAGGTGAATACTTCAACCAAGGATGTTGCGTGAACCAACTAAAATTAAACCCACGATATTGCTTTCCGAATTTAGAGCGGGGATATCTTAATCTCGGTTGATAAGGTCCCAAATTTAAATATGATCGCCGAACTTCATCACGCTTGTTAACAGGATGTTGCATTACTGGAATTCGTAACCCCGGATCACGTTCTAATGGAGTAACTTCCATCCCTTCAGGTCTGTCTTCTTCTATTCCAGTTCTTTGGGTGTTCAATTCTTCGGGTTCAACTGCATCAACAACTACTTCATTGAGTTCAATATTTGGAACAAGAGCAACACTTTCTGATCCATCTACTCTGGGTATATGGTTGTAATATGCTTCTAATCTTCCTCGTTTGCTTGGTTTACGATGAGTCGTCATCATATATTATCAACCTGTAACACAATAACAGAAGTTGATTCAATTATTGGTATACATCATCAAATTCAAATGAGCCCCAATTCTCATAAACACCCATACAATCAAGTAATCTAAAGTACCATCAAAAATCCTAAAACAAACATTCCTTTTCAATCCAAATAAAATCCCCAAATCAGAAAATCCAAAGCATCAACAAAATTAGGTTAAACAACAATTCAATCAACAAGTAATTAACAATTTAACATCAAAGATTAAACTGAAAACATTCATCTTTTTAATTAGACAAAATTACAATTTACCAACCAAGCAACCAAAAAACCCTAGTGATAGCAAATTAACAAAAACGGAAAACCCATATACACTCCATTCATGAAATTAAGCAAATAACTGAATAAATGGATAGAACTTCATCTAATAACCCAATAATATAACATCAAATTTCATTTCTTACATAGCCAAGGGTTTTCCTTTACGGCTTATCCCGTTTCCCTTTTTCAGTCTTTTTCCCGCTGCTCATCCAGAGAATAATGAATTTTTTTTTTCTTTTCTCGTGATTTTTTTGTGACAAAGACTAGGACTGGCTTGGACTAGAATTGCTTGGACTGGATTTGTTTCAAATTGGGCTTGACTTTTACTACTAAGTATGCAAAAAAAAAATTGGCTAGGGCTGGCTTGAGCCAGTCCTAGTCCGGGCATGGTTCCGCCCCTGCATAAACCTAAATCATGGAAGCCTTTGATCATCATCAACTCAAAGAGAATGATTATTTAATTTCCTAATCTAAGTTTTCTCTAGAAAAATAGAGAACGATGACACAAAAGAAATCAGTGGTTTTCGTGATGAAGATTTTTTTTGTATGTTTTGCAGGTATGATTTTTTTTTTTTTGGTTCGTTTCTTTAAATAATTAAGTTCCCTAATCTGAGTTAATTTCCTAATCTAAGCTATACAAAAATTATAAGAGAGATAACACAAAATTATAAAAATCAAAGAACAGTATCTTGGGAAGAAGATGAAAGAGATGGCACAAAAAATCTCCAGCAGCAGATTTGCTAAACTATACATTGGAAAGTACATCTCCTTCTTCTCCCTTTATTTGTGTTGGCCACATGTTTTCATGGTGGAAGCCTGGAAGGAGATCACAGGACTTATAAAAGTTTAACCTGAAGAGTTTAACCTGATGGAAGAGTTTGGAATTAATTTAGCTGCTGGATTCGAATTTTTACAAAGGATACAGTTGGAGGAATTTTGTAACTTGATGTCAAGTAGGATATTAGTGGGTTTTTTTTTTTTTTTTTGGTTAATCGAATGTAGGATGAGTTGCTACAACTCAGGTCGTAGGTATTAATACGGTGTAGTGTATCTGTAAGCTGTGGATCAACCTTGAGTCCTTGGGTTTTATGATATGGAATTCTTATTTATTTGATGGACCAGTAAATCGTTTCTAAACAGTTTTTCTTTTTTCTGTCTCATGGTGCTACTAGAATCAGGATCAAAAATAATAATATGAAACGAAATCACATGTATTTTTAATCATAGAACTTAGAAATAATTTTGATTGGAGAGCTTAAATAAATCCAGAGATAAGAGCAGAAACAACAAGTGGAACGAAGGCAAAGAAAGTCATGCTAATGGCTGATGCCGATGAATCCTTAAATATGTTATCTGCACCAAAATTAACATAACTTCCCTTCTAAATAAAGTGGACAAAGAGAGCAAGTTATGAACATTGCTGGCCGCCATACTTTAGGAAGTTAACTCAATTAATTTTCGAAATAAAGCATTTGGATGTGTATAACAAAGGTATCATCTTTATTGCTAGCTTTAGATTGATATGGGTAGTATATATTAGGAGTATTTCTTTTGTATGGTTTTTTTTTTCTGAAACATGTATGTTTTTCACTTTCAACTCCATCATATTCTTTATACAGATTCTAATGTCTCAATTCTAAGGTTTTCCATTTACCCCCTCAGTGGACACATATAATTGCTTCAAAATTCTTAATTTTATTTTGAACAGAGAAAGATAACGTTGGACTTAGGAGTTGGAAATATGGGATTTCTTATATGGTTATATAATTTTATTTCCTCTTAATTGTGTCATGTGTCTTTCCATGACAAGTTAGTAAAGCATTTTTACCGATCAAAAAAAGAAAAAGTTAGTAAACCGTTTCACCATCTAAAGTATGATTCCCTGTGTGAATGATCTATAAATTAACAGTTTTCAGTGATCAACCTCCAATTTCCAACAATTCCCGTCAAGCTCCAACTAAACCTAAATCCATGAATGTTTAGATACAGAAACTATTCAACACCATGAGTTTCATTGTAAGTAACTTTGTTCGGGCATATCAGTTTTATCTGTATCTGAATTGGGTACTTTTTGTGTGTGAACCTGAGTTTTCTGACTAGGATGTTAACTGTTTTCAATTGTATTCGCCTTGTCACACCAAATCAAAAATGCATCAGCACCGGGAGGGACGATACCTTGCGCTCATCAAGTTAAAAGGGGAAAAAAGCCCGGTACGTATCACGGGTACAAATCTAGTAATCTGAATTGCTGAACTTATAATCAAGTTCCAAGAGGAAAAATGTAAGAAAAGATTGCTTCACACAGAAACCTCAGCCTGAGGACATACGTGATCATCATTTTCTTGCCTCCTTGGCAGCATGAGTATAAATTAAGCAATCTTGAATATTGCTTGTGTTTCAGTTTCTCTTATTAATTATGTCTAATTGATGGTGCCTAAATGTAAGCATTGAGGGCTTCAGCACAAAAGATTTCAACTCATGTTATATCGGAATACGGTCAAATGGGATGATGTAGTGTTTACAACCTACAATCGACTTTGGTATCCCCTTCGTCGCACTGATATTACGCCTTTTACACTTTAAAATATGTTGCACAAACAATTGATCACGTGAAATGTGGTGCATAATACAAATTTTACTGGATCAAGGTTGTATATCTTATATCGGAATCCGGTCAAATTGGATGATCTAGAGTTTAAAAACCACAATCGTACTTTAATATCTCCTTTGTCGCACTTGTATTACGTCTTTTACAGTTTATAATACGGTGCACAACAATTGATCACGTGAAATGTGGTTCAAATATAGTCACTTGTTGGGATCACGAATTTTCAAATAATGCCTGCTCATTAAGCAAAATGATGCATTGGTGTCGCAATTTAACCGCACCTTGTTCTCTCTACTGTCGCACATCTCATTTTGTAGCTCCGTGGTCTTTTGTCAAGCAACAGCTCTCGAAAAGACACATCTTGATTGGTACCTGCATTTAGAGTGACGTAAACCACTTATGTGAATGGATGTTTTAAAAGAAAAAAATAATACTCCTCGGTGGATAATTGTGTTCAAATAAAAACAGTTGTATCTCTGTTAGTATTCAATTAACTAAAAACATCAAAAACATCCAAAGAGGAAAGCACCGAGTCAGCGAGTCCCATTAATACTGAAATGCTGAATATTGATCATCTTGGGACATATGATGACATTATACCGCTACAAAATTTACGCTGAGAAATCTCTGAAACATTCTGATTTGAATTGTTGAATGGTTATATTCTGACCTGAGTTGCTGGATGGTTATATTCTGTCTCCATTAGTGACAAATAACAAACCATCCAAAGCGAAACACATGAAAATATTCTGAATTGCTTAATTTCTAATCAAGATCCGGGAAAAAAGGACTGTATAATAATACATAGTTTTAAGAGTGAAAAGTTTCCTTTGCACGATATTTCACGTGATTAATTATTCGTGCACCACAATATGTAGTGTGTAAAACTCGTGCTTAAGGTGCGACTCATGCAGGACGATTGTGCGATATATGTGTGTAAACCACAACATCATCCCACCTGAACTTTTTTCGATATGGAATTAGAGTTGAGAAACCTTTGAAACACTCGACCTGAAATCCTAAAGGTTTACACCATGAGATACAATTAACTAGACAAAGAAAGTGATGATTATTTAATTTCAAATCACGACGCGCAGATGAAGGTAAGAAAATGATGATGACGTATGCCCTCATTTCAAAAACAGAGGTTTAACCGATCGGTGATAGAATAAGTTGCGAAACAACATCATTTCTCTATGGAAAAGATATATCCATAAACAACGAGGATTATAATTATTTTTGTTAGAACATCTACTCTCATAGGTAGTTTCCGTCATTTTAAAATATGCATACGAATCAAGATGTGTCAAGTGTCTTTTCTGGAGCTGCTGTTTCACAAAAGTCCAAGGAAAAAGAAGGCAACAAAATGGAGATGAGGCGTGCCCTCATTTCAAGCACCAGATATGTGTGTGATGGTTGAGAGAATGAGGTGCTGTCACTGTGCGAATCCAAAACATTCATTACACTATTAAAAAAAACAACTACAAAGTATATCTTTCTGTTCACAGTAAAAAATGTCAAAAAGATGTTTTAAAAAAAAGGATAAAAAGCAATGTTCCACTATATTCGGTCAAATACTAATGTTAGAATAAAGGCATTCGTCAAATTCGAGCAATTTCTTCTACTCCTTGATAGCTTCGCTACTTTGTAAATCGGTGGTGCTATTCAGCTCCCTATTCTCTATCTACTTGTTCTCTTAATATATAACTATAGATCGGTGGAGTGACCACAATTTCATGGATAAAAGGGCCTGGGTCCCTATATGTAAGATAGTATAAAGTTAGAGTTTTGAATTTGATCACGGATAGAATGGCTTTACTTTACTACCTTAGAAAGAACTAGGAGATTGAGAAGAGAAGCAATGGATCAGTTGGACAAGGATCCAAAGAAAGATTGGTCTGAGGAGGTGAGATCTGGAATAAATCGAGTTTTCCATATTTTACCACAGAGACCTCATTATGCTCCATTCTCAAAGTATCAAAGTTTAACTAGTGATTCAATTAAAAAGGGTCTTGACTTTGGTTTCTATAATCTTACTCATATTGTAACTAGTGATTCAATTCATCCATGTACTTTTCTCCAAAATTTAGAAGATTATAGATCAATTGTGTCTGATTTTGAAGAATTTGGTTTCAATGTCACTAAGTTAACGGAGATTTTAAGCGCTCGTAAAGATATTGCAAATGCCATGATCGAATTAGAAGCCAAAGAAAGGGAGGCAAAAGAGATTGAATCTCTTAAATGTCAGCATGAGAAGGATATTGAAAAGTTGAAGAATAAAGTTATTCTTATTAAGAGAAGAAAAACTAAGGTCAAGAAGGATTCTCGCGAGATCATGAAGCAATTTGTAGCACTGGCTAAGGCACCTTGGAATTGAGGAGCAATGATCTCTCTTTATTTGTTTCTCGGAAGAGGACCTATATTTTGTTTGTGTTTGTATTTAAGTTTTCGGTGGTATTTCTAGATCTTGATTCTGGATAAGGTTCAAGTGATTTTGGGTTGTGGATCTTGTTTGTTGAGTTAAGTTCTTGGTTCTTGTTTTTCACATCTTGTTCAAGTACAAAATTCATTTTCCACTTATTTTTAAAATATTAGCTACTTTAGCCTTGTAATTGTATGTTGCACTTTTATTGCGAGGGAAGAGTTAACACTGGACTGGACTATCTCAACAATTTATTAGTACTAGCAAATAAAGATGCGCAAATTACTTCAACAATATATTAGATGCTTTAAATTTTTCACGACACATTTCTCAAGCCGACTCTCAGGCTATCATTCTTCATTTCTTATCCACCGTTAAGTTATCTGCTTTATCGGCTCGATCGGTTATATTATATAGTACATCTAGCTCGAAAGGGAAAATACAAGAGACTGACAGTCACCTGCACCACGACATCAAAATCGTAAGCGAAAGTAATTTCGTGTGTCAAGAACACCGAAAATGCTAGGTATACACCGCATTTATCCACCGAATCAAATTCAGCGAAGTTGAACCGTGTGAGAGAGGTGGTGGGGCCCACTCCTTCCCCACCCCTATCCCGATTCAGAGAAGGGACATTTGAGACCGTGCGATCTCCTCTTCGGTTGACGTACTGGAAAGAGAATGTGTTTTTCACCGTATTCGAGAAGACTTCTGAAATCTACTCGAGAAGAGTTATTATTACGAAGGGTAAAATTGGTCGAGAGTCGAGGATTAATAATAAAAAAATAGGATAAAGCAAACATCTATTCATACGGACCAGTAAGCATGGGGTTTTGGGGCACTCTGGATGGAAAAGCAAACGTCTCGTGTTGTCTCGTCTGGCCTCTTTCTCTTCTTTTCTATGTGTAGAGAGTATAGACCAGCTAAACTCCATAGTATAGACCAACTTGAAGATTAAAAAGTATTTTAGTTTTCTTTGGCGTGTATCTAAAACATAGAAAAGGTGTGTAATTGTTGGCCCTGTCAAAATTTCGATTGTGTGAATAAGATCCCGACCCTGTCAATAGGAGGAGAGTCCTCCCAAAATTCCCCAAAAAAATGGGGGAGGGGGATAAAGCTTTTAAAATGAAAATGATTTATATCATGTGTGTTGGATCTTTCGGATTGAGAGGGAGGGAGTGGGACCAACACTAACCCACCCCCTGCAAAACCACCGGGTCATGAGGGGACCATTCCTTCTCTCTCAGTACACACCTCGGGATCCAACCCGCGATGAGTGTATCACTTCCGTTTTTAAAAGCTCTAAATTATATCAATGTAATCCTATTTGTATACGAAAAATGGGTCATTTGTCCAAATATTTTTAAAACATGGTTTTAATGGACGACTAAAAATTAGTATGGGTGAAATGGACACCAAAAAAATAGCAAAAATGAAACTGGATTCATCCTGTCTTAAACTTAAAAAAGAGCAAGGATGAAACTGGATCCATCCTGATATAAATTAAAAATAAGAAAAAGTATTTGAAAATGGGTAGGATGAAACTGTTTACATCCCGGCTATTTTTACATTCTGGTCCATTTGAACAATATCTTTTTAATTTTTGTCTATTTAAACAATATCAAAATGTACAAGTCTTTTTCACCCAGGAATTGTTGATTTTGGTCTTTTTAACCACTTTTGTGATTTGTATAAATATTCTCTGGTGGGCCAAACACTATAGAAATCGAGCTTGATTCAGGTTTTGACCACAACAGAGGGATATCTCCTGAAATCATAATAACTAATTAATAAGAGCATGAGCAAACAACGACCATAGATGATATGGGTCTATGTCAGTAAAATAACAATCCAAAATCTAAATTGAATTTCGAAGAAAATATAAATATAGAAGTTTAAATATGATATTCGTAAACTTCATAGTTCATACCGTTGAAAAGTATTTTAAAATACTTACGTATCGAAAACAATTATATTTATACATATTTGTTAGTTTTAGAATAATCAATTATACATATTTCTTATAGTAACAATAATCAATTAAAAAGGTAATTTTATAAATATCTCCTCGATTAGAGAGATAGCTCATTTATTTATGAGATAAAATTTTAAACCAACTAGCTCGTCTAATTTGGGACGGAGGGAGTATGTCTTTAACATTTAATATTTGTCCGAATATGGTGGAACATTGCTTTTTTAACCTTTTGTTTTAGCGATTCTACACTCATCGAAGCCCCACACTGTGATTTGTCCGGAAAGGGAATCGAACGGACATAACTGCGTTCTGTGCATTGGGATAGAGATGAGCAGGAGTGGGCCCCACAACCCCTCTTACACGGTGTGGATCACAGTTCTTTATTTCGGTGAGTTAATCATTTTGTTTTTTTATAACTTCTTTTTTCACATTTTTTACTGTGAACATTTTGTTTTGCTCCTAAGTTTTGAATGAATATTTGTACGAAGTGGAACTTTGCTTTCACCTTTTTTTCTTATAAAAATTTCCTTTTTCACATTCTTTACTTTGAAAATTTCGTTTTGCACCTGTGTTTTGAGTGAAAATTTATGTTTTCATCTATCTGAGTTCATCCTTTTACTGGTGTTAGAGTCCTGCCAGATTATCTATGATGTAACCGATAGGTTATGTGAGGTGGTTGTTTTAGTGTTGTCCAAAATGTTGTATATCTAGAATTTGTGTTAATACTTTGTTTTCTATACTGTACATGAAAGCATAGGTTAACATTTGCCTTCTTTTTTTTCTTAAATGCTAAATTCACTTTCAATCTTGCTAGACCCACCGAAGAATTTGCACCGTGAATGCACCGAGGGAGATCACACGGACCCAGGGAAGGGTTCGATGCATTGTGATAGGGGTGGGGCAGAAGTTTTGCATTCTTTTTTGCGAAGTTTTGCATTTTTTGTTAACAGTGAAAACTTGGTTTTTTACATTCTTTGTTGCGATTTGAGAATATTTAGTTTTGCATCTATATTTATGTATTCAGCTGTGTAAGTTTTGTGTTGAAAATCTCCAAACTTCTTGTTTAAACCTGTGTTTCGGGTGAACCAATGTGTTTCACTTGTCACGTTTCTTTGAAAGATTGAGTGGAAACTTCTTTTTCACCTGTGTTACGGGTGAAAAATTGTGTTTTCACCTTTATTCTACCATTATAGGTTTTGGCATTCTACGATGTGGTGCAATTCCCGGCATCAGCTGCTGCATGATCAAAAAAAAAAGATCATGAAATGTTAGTATAAAATAAAAAGAGAGAGATTACGAAAGAGATCTTTACAGAAAAAAGAAAGAGAAATGGTGAAATTTTTGTAACAGGGATCGATGAATTAATGATAATTTAGTCTGTTTCCAGTTCCCCGTGTGAATCTATTTTCAAACCAACAAAACTATTAACTACTGTAATTCATAATCAGAGGGAAAATATAAGCAAATACAGAGAGGGAACGTGCACCTTTGGTTTACCGTTGGTGCACATAGTCGCACTCCAAACCCCTATAAAAAAATCAAGAATCCAGATACCATAAATTTGTTAAGAACAAAAAACGTAGTACCAAAAAAGAAAAAAAGGAAAAAAAAGGTTAAGAACAAGAAACACTAAAAAACTATACGTTTAGAGTTAGACAATGACAAACAAGAGTTTAAATCGAGTAGATGCTGGGGACGAAAGGGGGAAGAGAAGACACCAATGACTGAAGAACAACCGATAGAGAAGCCTAGCCAAGTGCGAGAAAGGTCAGCCTTCAAAGAGTGGCAAAAGGAGCTCTTAGAAGGAAAAAGACGATTTCATTAATATGAAATTTTGATTACATCATGATCATTTACATCAGAAAACAGAAAATTAAGAATTAGTACTAAATTTACAAATTTTGAAACTTAAAAGAAACGAAAAACGAAAATTGTACTAAGATTTTACATTATGCTGAAGAAATTGACATCCTGATAATGGTTTCAAACCATTTTGTTTCTTGATTTTTGAATCTTGATCATTGACATCATATATATCAGATGCTTCCATAAAAAAAAGTAATATGCCCAAATTGATATCAAAGCGATCAAAATCGGACTTATTTGCCGAATTAGATCGTCTTCTTTCAAAACATACTTGATTATAATGCAGTACCACCACCAAAGATAAAAACCTAAACCTAAAATCATAAAAACTGTGTTTTTTTTATTGAAAGCACTAAATACTATTTACACAAACCCAAATCTACTCGGAAAATCTGATATCCCAGATTATTATATCCGAGCAAATCTAGGTTTGGAGATGAAGAAAATTGAAGAACAGAAATTTCAGATAATTATTTGAGAAAAACGGTTATGTGGAGATTAGCCATGGCATTCCCTGTGATTCAATTACCCTCGCTCCTCTGTATTATGATGGATTACGGTGGTGTAAAGCCATAATTTTTGTTTCTATGCAGGATTGCAGATGAGCTTTCAACCCAACTACAAACCCATTGACGTGGTAATATATCTCGGGGTAGATTTAAAGAAGAGACTCAGATGTTTAATTGTCGTCCGGAGGATTATGAGGGAGGAATAGCTTACACTTACAAACGTGTTCCTTTACCCCTTCCAGCTGAGTTGACTTACAGACTTTTGTTAGAGGACGTGAAGGTGTTTCTGCAAGTACCTGGTGATTTCACATTATACTTGGGTTATATTCATAATATTAAATTTTGTCCGTGTGCCAACGAGGAACAGTTCCGTTATATTTCCAGGGTGCAGGAAAAGAAATCGAATGTCCATGATTCTTATAATTTCTTTGTTTACAATTACAGAAGTGGTGTTTGTCCAGTTCCATCCCCTATAAGTCCCATGTTTTCTAGTTGGCTTTCAAAAATTCCTAATATAATCCCAAGCCAGACTCTTCTGGGGCTACCGACTACTTGGGCACATTATCGGCTCATTCCAGAGTTGGAAAGACTCATAGGCGAAATTCTTGTTAGGGATTCCCAAATTTCTACGTATCTCAATGAGAGGGTAGGTTTGATAACGGAAATTGCTTGTCTGACTCTGACGAAGCAGTTATCGGAGCATCACCCAACTGAAGTTACTGGTGGTAACCGACATGGAAGGATATATGAATGCCGCAATTGCAAGTCTAGAAAAATTTGATGCTGGTGATGCTGGTGCAATCCCTCACATTTTGCACTTCCTACTTTTGTAATTCTAACATCTAGCATATCTACTTTTATGAAGTCCAAGCAAGAGAGAAAGAGGTAAAAAATCACTTAAACAACCAGACCAGGTAAAGAAATATTTATTTTTCTGATAGGATGATAAGTAGTAATCCGTTGATTTCGACGGTCAGAAATCCTTTGATTTTTAACGGCTCATTTTCAAAGTAGTAGATGGTGGTGTTATACGTGTCGGAATACACTCATTTTCGGTAGGAACGTAGAGCTATGTAATAGTAATATATCCCCAAAATATTAGCATCAGATCCGCTACGGTTTGGTTTTTATTCGCAAAAATAACGCACAACATGTGAGATAGCGTGATAATAAAAGTGTGAGGGGATCCCTCCTCAAGAAAGATTACTGCTTATTAAAGCGGACTTGCATGTGGTCAAGTGGGGTCACTTGACCACACTCAATTTTGTACTGGGTAGTGATAATTATAACTGCTGACCCCCCTACATCTCTTTGAAATCTCAATTGACCCCTTTATATTTATTTAAAAACTCAATTGACACCCCTATATTCCTTTGGAAACTAACTTTTACTCTCTTTTTTAGAATTTTGTATGTGAACACCATTCTAAGATCATGTATATATTTAGAACTGGTAAAATTTATAGTAGCTCTAAAATTTCGGGCGGTGATAGGTGTCTAAAACACCTAATTTTATATCTAGTATTTATACTTTCTTTGCTAAGTTTTCTTGTAAATCATGTATCTTATGTTTGTTTTCGAGTATTTAGGTACTTTGGAGTCATTTGGAACAAAAGAAGAAGAACAAGGAAAAAAGATCAAATGTTGTTGGAGAAGAACTATTTCTCATTATTTGCTTTTATTTCTTAATTTTTTTCTGAAAAGCATGTCGACTTTAGTGATGCAAATTTATGTCTGAAAAGTACGATTGCTTTAGTGATGAAGAGAAATTGTAGAGAAGAAGTGGATATGAGAAGTAAGAGACGACTGATGTTGGTGGAGGAACTCGAAAGAAGGAAAGGAGCGTTCATTTGGAGCAAGCGGGCGGAATCGTCGTTGCACAGGCAAGCGTTATCGGGAACATATCGGAGGATAAGGGGCTGTCATTTGGTGGCATGAATCTAACTGGTGGTGCTTATCTTAATTGGGGTACCTTATACAGAGTTGGGTGGATATATGCATTTCCAGATTCCTACACAACCCTAGACTTCAGAGAAAATGATTTCTCAATCATTTTTCCCTAATTCAGAGATGATAAAATACAGCTGAGGCTTCTCATGGAACTGAGATATCGAGAGAATCAGAGATTAATAGCAGAAATTGTGAGATGATGAAGTTGTAGTTGTTGCCATCAATTGAAGCAAGAAATTCGAGAAGGTAGGGTTTGATGTTGAAGAATAGGGATCCAAAGTTACAGTGAGATGGATCTGTTGATGGTGAAATCGAGAAGAACAAGCTGCTAAATGATGAATCGAAGGTGGGTTTTGCGATTTTTAGTCTGTTGATGAATCAGAGATGGGGTTTGGACCGAATCGATTAATGAAGAATTTGGGGTTTTTACTATCCAAGATTACAAGAACTGGAAGCTGTTTCCATCGATTCAGTGATGAAGAAGCCGATGTGGGATTGAATCTAAGCAGAAAATGGTGGTGAATTGGGTTAATCTTGACTCAAGGTTGTAGTTTAATTTGCAGGTCGATTTGGGTATGGAAATGGTGGTCTGTTGGTAAGAGTTCAGGGCTTAACTGGAGCTGATTTGAGGCAAGTCTATAGCTGATTCAATGTGGAATTTTGGGCAAGATTTGGCAGGGAAGAAATATATGGAGGTTTACAAATTCAGTTGCAAGTGTACCCTGTCATCATCAGCAAAACACATACCAGGTGCTTGTATAAAGGCTTGAGTTAGTTCTACTGCCAAGTTCTGCTGTGGCATGGGTCTGTGAGGTCAAGTTCAGTTGAGAAGAAACAAGGATTAAGAAGCAGCTGGAACCATTAATGTGCCTCACATATCAGGATTCGAACTACATGGGTTATGGGTTCTGTTATGTGCTGATAAGTCAGTGAAGGAAAGTATGTTGTTGCTTACATGGGAATTGTGGTCTGTTTTACAGGGCTTGGAGCTGGTTTTGAAGACAAGGAAGAGCTAGGTACAGAGATGGCTTGATGTTGGTGGTTTTGGCTTGAACCTGGAGGTGATATGGCGAGTTGTTGAGCTGAATTACCAGCTGTGAACTGATGGTTTGGAAGAGAGTGAAGCTTTGTGCTATATTTCAGTCGAGACGGTGCCAGTGATTGTTGCAGGAAAGAGTTGTTGTTGGTTCTTAAAATAATGAAGTTGTTGATGCCATATTGAGTTCAATGGAACAGGGAAGAAGAACTGAAGCATTTGCAGTGAAGGCAGGGTCTGATGCACAAGGGTATGGAACTATGAACTAATGCCGCAGTTTGCTGGTGATGGCAATTGAAGGATAAGCTGAACTAAAGTACTAATGTAGATGAATTAGGTTGGCGGTACTGATGCTGAGCAATGAACTGGTAATGAAGCTACAAAAGGAACTGATGATGTTGGTAGAGTTGTGTGCTGCTGCCTATGAATTACTGAGGCAATTGTGACTTCGGGTGAGAAATGGCTAGGTGTAGCTGAAGTTGTTGCTGGAACTTGGCCTGGCAGAGAAGTAGAAGTAGCTTGAGCTTGTGGTGTTGAATGTTTTAGATGAATGCGGCAGTGGACTGGATGTGTTTAGAGTTGCAAGAGCTACAGTTGCAGTCAAGCTACAGAAGGTGCAGGCATTGCAACATTGCATCTGAAGCAGGGATGAATCTGAAGCTGCAATGAAACTTCAAGAA
Source organism: Papaver somniferum (assembly GCF_003573695.1). Classification (NCBI taxonomy): domain Eukaryota; kingdom Viridiplantae; phylum Streptophyta; class Magnoliopsida; order Ranunculales; family Papaveraceae; genus Papaver; species Papaver somniferum. Next base: position 59,453,099 of record NC_039367.1, read on the forward strand.
TGGTGAATTGCAGATGCAGCTCAGCTGATGTTGTTGATGTTGTTGGTGTTTGGCAGAAGAGTCAAGAAGAGTTGGTGGTGGTATTATTGTATGATGTTCTGCGTTTGCAGCTATTGCAGCTGAATTGAAGTCTTATTACAGATGTTCATGGAATGGAATGAAATAGTGGTAGTGATGGCAGTGATTGCAGGCATAGAAGCTGCAGATGATGCAGTTCAAGTACAGCTGAGATGAAGTATAGATGGACCTAGACCGAGCTGATATGAGAGCTGTAATGGAGAAGCAAGAGAAATGGAAGCGGTATTGCAGTTGTGCTTGAAGTTATTTGAGGTGGTTATCTGTGTTGGTGACAATGAAGTGCAGGTAATGGAAGTAAAGAAGCAGCTGATGTTGAATTGGAGAGAATGGAAGAGCCAAGATGGCAGCAAAGTTATGCACAACCGAGATGGCTGGCTAAGGAGCTATTATGCACAATGATTGTGCAGCAGAAGATATGGCCAGTGCAAGACTATGGCCTGAGTCGCCTGACAAGTCAGACCAGTTAGACTCTGACTCAACTGAGTTGTTTGACTCAGCCTCTGACTCGGTCTGACTGTGACCGAGTTGACCCGTCTGACCTTGACCGAGTTGAACCGTTTGACCGGTGGCCAGGCGGACTTTGCCGGTCACCTGAGATACTTCTCCGGCGACTTTTCTGGCCAACTTCCGTCCATTTCCGACAACGATTTGGTAGAGTTTCTACATGGATTTTTCTCACTTTTGGGCCACGTGGATTTTTATCTAATGGACTTTGAAGACTTTGACCTAATTTTGGAACAAGAGGAGCTATAAAAGAGAAGATTTCTACAACTTTTAATGACGTATTATTCTCGGAGCTAAGGAGAGAACCGTTTTTGTTTACACAACTAGGGTTTGCTTTCGTATTTATTTTTCATCTTCTTTATTGATTATTGATTATGATGAACTCCATAGCTATGAGTAGCTAATTTCTTTATTATGGGTTAAGGATGTAGTCCCATATCTAAAACTTGTGCTTGATTAATGTATTAGTTTTCTTTCTTGATTATCGTTCAAATATCTATTGTTTTTAATAATCACATGATTGATGTATTGTGATAGGACTTAGATGTTTGGTTAGTTAAGTGGCCAATTAATTGAACTTGCATCCTTGTCCATAGCTATTTTAAGGTTTTTCATCGAGCGATAACCCCGAATACAAGAGCATGATATGATTACGGTTTGTAGTGATACACTCTTGTAATCATATGTAGAGTTTGACCATTGTCCGAATTGTCATGCGCAATGCATGACAATTGCATTGATTAGCCTATTTCCAAAAATTAATGCTCCTGGGAATTGAACTTAATTAGCGCAAGGCGTTAGGTTACTTTTTAGGTAGAATTCACATACGCAACTCTAATGTGTATGTTGATGAACTTAGGAAATTAATAGATTATCTTGCTCTCTTGATTCTCTAGGCTTTTGATAATAAAAGAGATTAAATTGTAATTCTAATCATGTATGCAAGCACTTGTTTAAGATAGAAGATGAACTCCTTGACCAATATCTTTCTCTCATTGATTACATTGTACTATTCTTTGCTTTTGATTTACTTTTATTGTTACATAAAAATCAGAAATCCCCCCCCCCCCCCCCCCCAATGGTTACTTTAAGAAAATTGAATACATAATAACTACAATTGCCTCTATGTGGAAACGAACTATTTCTTATCATATACTTTACGATAGCGAAATTATTTTTGACGCATACGACAGCGATCAGGCGGCCTTCGGCCACAACTATGTTACTGCATTGACCCCAGTGAAGTAAATTTCTAGGTCCGCCACTAAAGTTGAAGATTTTCGGTTGATGGAGGAAATGGAAGAAAATGAAGGGGAAGAACATAGAGATTTGAGAAGAGAGATTATGGATGATTAAGAGTTTTTTAGGGTTTAATTTTAAGTTAATTAGTTCATAGGCTTGCACCATTTCACGATCGGTGAAATGTTGGTGGAGACAATCTTAATATCTTTATTATTTAATATCATCTTCACTATTCACTGATTTTACTGGTTTGTATTAAATAGTATTTCCCCAATTTAAGGGTATAAATCCCTCATTGTAGATGATCTTAGAAACCCATGAGCATTTAACGGGGAAGGATCCCGATGAGACTTAGTTATATGCTCCTGGGGTAAAGAGAGGTCCAGATTTGTTCTTACTGTTAGAATAGGGGCATCCAACTCAAAACCAACTGGCAATGAGTGGAGAGGCCCTAAGGATTATAAACCGCATGATCTTAGATTTTCCAAACAATGTGGGACTAATAATCTCAATATGTCCCCTCACGTGTAGCATCATTGGGTCTAACACGTGGAAAATCAAATTGGGTTGCGCGGAGTGAAGGCGCGGTCAATGACTCGTCGCAAATAACCTGCTCTGATACCATATTAGAATACGGGCATCCAACTCAAAACCAATTGGCAATGAGTGGATATGCCCTAAGGATTATGAACCGCAGGATCTTAGATTACTCAAACAATGTGGGACTTATAATCTCAACACTGCAATAGATAAATCAATGGAAGATGGACAACAAAGCTCTTGCTCGAAGGAAGTGAAAAATGTCGTTTGCACCTCCTCCACTAACTCATCCACAAGTGAAGAATTTTTCTTGCACGACCTAAAACTAGAAGTGGGCTTGTAGAAGATATGGTCCTAGAAGAAGACTTTTCATGAGGATCCAAGATCTACAGTCGTTCAAGACCCAGCAGCTCCTCAACATCCAACGACATCTCCATACGTCGCATCAACATATGAAGCATCCGTCCAATACCCTAGCCTCCTGTCTCCTCCCCTAATCAAACAGTGAGTATATCCCTTCGTCGACTTCAAACCCCAGTTCATTTGGTGTAAATATATGCACTAGTGCTTTCGCCATCAAATTCATTAAACGTGAGCTAAATCCAATCCCTACCTTCACCTTAACTCGAATGATTTTAATGGATTTAGGTGTTTTCCTAACTTTTGCTTTTATTGTGTCCTGGGTTTTGGGCTTTCGACACTTGTAAAAGATTCATAACTGGTAAATTCTTCTTCATTAAACTTAGCGATACCCAGTAAAGTGGTTTTACCAGTTACTAATAGTTATTTCAATTCTGAAAATAATTACTCCCTCCGTACCTATTATATAGGCGGAATATGACATTTTATTTTTACCATTAGATAGGCGGAGTGACAATTTCAAAATGGTTATCCATTTTGCCCCTATTTATGTTGCTTGGTTATCCTTAAGTTTATGTTTCTAACATATGGAATATAATAAGGGGTAAAACAGGAAAATTCATGGATATTTATGAAATAAAAAAAGAATCCTTAATCTAAGAGATTTGGTCCCTCCGCCTATATACGTGGTACAGAGAGAGTATATAATTACTACATAGTCATGTTGGCGATACGCAAAATCATATGCATCGTGCTTATACTTAATTAGAAAAACCGCCCACTGGACTAGGGGTGCTAGTATTGGGACCCATCCACTGTGGGTGGGCGGTTTTCCTATGGTCTAAATAAAATAGACTGATAAGACCTTTCGGTTTCTCTCTCCACACTCTGTAATACCAAAAGAAAGGTATTGTCCCTAGACGTCTAATCTAATTTCTACAGCAATGACTTGGAAACTTGTTTTTCTATTCTCAAAAACTTGTTAAACCCATACAAAACAAAGCTAAGAGATGGGTTTATATAGAGTCAATGGTGACTCTACAGGGTGTCTTTTCACCCATAGGTGACTCACCATGGACAATGGTGACTCTCCATAACACTTATTCATGACTAGGTGTCTTATGGTGACAAGGAATAACCCAAACACATCGCTTGGAGTTTAAAACTTGAAAACTAATTTTCATTCACATAATAATTTTAACTTAAAATTCCAACACAAAAGAGTTGTAAACGGACACAACGTTACAATGTTTTGTCAGTTCGGTTCAAACGGGAACAAACTTACACTAAACGGGAACAAACTTATTTATAGAATTACTATTGTCTATTGTCTTTATTTACGTTAAACACAGGTGCAAAACGAAATTTTCATAGTAAAAGATGTGATTTTTTTTTCCTTTCTTGGTAGAACTCAATGGGCAAACCAATAAAGTTTGGTTATTTGCGAATCCATTTTTCCCTTCTGTTCATCCCATAATGAGATCAAAATGCGCAAATCTATCCCATAGGAACTGGTATAACCATCTAAGTGCTCTTTTTACCGGTGAAAGACAAAATACAATACAATCATAGAATTTGTGAAACAAAAGGTTTGCACACTGATGTTAAAAAAATGATATTACTGAAGTATTAGTTTAGTAGTACATTTTTTTCTTCTTATTCACGTGGGATAGTTTTATCATCTGTTTACAGTTGGGCTGCTGGAGTAGTATTTACTAGTCCACTGAAGTGAATATCTTCTTGGAGTATATACTACGTATTTAACTTTGATTTGAATTCGAAGCACACGGATTCAGCTAGGGGGTGAGTTTGGTATGAATCGCATGATCTCGATTTAATATTTTTTAATACATGTAGTTGTATATAAATCTGGGGACCTTGAAAGAAAAGTCATAAATCATCAGAAATTATATAAAATCATCAGAGAAGATAGAGAAAGAAATGGCTAAAGGAAAAGGCACGAGTACTTGTGGAAAACAGAAGAATAAATCAGTTAAACAGACCACTAACATACCCTCCAAGAAAATAAAGAAAGAAGCAACAAAGTTGAAGAAACAAGTTGTTATTCAAAAAATCGAAGAAGACCAACAACATGAACGTGAGAGAGCTTTGCGGAAACATGTAACTAGAGATGGTCATGATGATTATTCAAATGACGATAATGATTATTAAAAGATGTTCGATAACAAAAAATTAGAAGATGCAGTAGAGAGGAAGTTGTTGAAGGACAAAAACAAACGATTGATCTACCGTTACTACAAACGTGAAGCGATGAAGGAAATAGCAGAGGATCATGTTGATCGTGATCCTGAACCGGATGAGATTCTAATTCTCTTGAGGGCCAGTTCGAAAGATGTTACTGATGATTCTTGTTCATCATGGTACTCAACGGAATCTTCAGAGGGTGACGATAATTGATGAAGGCCGTCATGTGTTTACTGGCGGTTTTTCCGACCAAAAACTTGCAGTGATTGTGTTCTATCTGTATATATATATATATATGTGGTTTTCTTATAGTTTCTGGGTATATGTTGAGTTAATGAGCTACTATGTATTATAATAATAATTATCCTTCTTTCTTGTGTCGTTAATTATCTAGTTAATTGTAATTGCTGATTTTATACTCTATCAAGAATCAAGATCAATTTAACGTGGAATATTGGTAATTTAGTACCTTGATTAGGATAGGTAGTAAGGCCATGTCCAATGAGGGAAGAAATCTCTGAAATAGGGAAAAAAAAAGTTTTATCGGCTTGGGTGCTCCCTTATTCCCTTATTACCTTCTCCTATTCTGGAGATTTTGATGTGGGAACAGGAGAATAAGGGAACGTAGGAGTAAGCTGTACCGATCGGTAAATAGTTAAGCGATAGACAATTTTTGTATTGGTCGGCACATGGTTGTCCTATGTATTTTTATTTGTACGTAAAATTTAGTCCAAGTTACATAAAATACGAAACTCAAACAAAAGCAGACGAAAAAGCTCAAGAAATGAAATCTACATGGATGCCCGATCGGTGGAAGGAATAGCCACCTCCACTTAATGTCCCGATCGGTACTTCGTTTAGCTAGAAGTACTTGCTCCAACGATTTTCTGCCACATGTTACTTTTTATTATTTAATTATCTTAAATATCTATTTTCTCGGTATATGAGTTAACGATCGGATGTTTATCCATAACATGATCGACAAACTGCATTGCATTCCCTCCATAAGACCTGAAAATTTTTGTACGCTTTCCACGTATTAAAATATACTTGACACGTTGGATTTCGGATGGAAAGAGAAGAAGGGATACATATTACATATTGTAGCTAAGTTACTGCTGGAGACTAAAGAGAGAGGAACGTGTAACGTTGAGGTATGTTTCTGATGGATTTTCCCATTAATTAATGGGTGGACATCACGTATCAATTAAGGTACCTTTCTGATGGATTTTCCATTAATTAATGAATGGACATGACGTATCAACATTGAGTAGGAATACAAGAGACTAGACGAGTAGGAGAATACATTGAGTAGGAGAATACTACTTACCAAGTAATCTCCTTAATGTTATTGTAATATTTAATTGTATGATAACAACAAAATGACAAGACACGACAAGCCATAGTGTCAGGATCTTTATCTTATAAATAGAGTATCTATTATTTAGGAGTTGTCGTGTCAGCCCTCATTATAATAGAGAATTAGGAGTCAGCCCTGATTATAAAATTAGGAGTATAATAGTACTGCAATTAACTTCGTGATTCCATTATCTTCTGATTCGTTTATATCACTATATGTCTATTGTTTTTTTACCCTAGATAGACGGAAAAGTTGTTTGCAGCTGATGCTCGTTCGCCACTACATCTTGTATTTTTTTATTTTGTTAGACTTGGCCTTGTCAGCGGTTTCCTAGTTTACTCATTCTGGTCATTGATCAATGAGAGACTTTCCTGCTTGTGAATTGTTAGTATTCATGATTATTGGGAATCTGAATGACTGAAACGTCATTCTTCTTGTAGTTGCAGGAAATCCTACACTACACCCCTCATATGATTTCATTATTACTCAACTCATTTTTAGATTTACATTCTTAATTTTTATTGATCAAACTTTGAATATTCTTACAAGAAAAGATAAATGAATTAAGAATGACCTCTACTCTAGACTTTTTCTCTCTTATTTACTTGTTTCTTACTCAAAAAAAATCTCTCCCTTTCTTTACAACTGAACGACTATTTATAGGGAAATACATAGTGGATGACAGCTAATCTATCCTTTATTTTCGGAAATGGCTTGCGATATTCTCGCAACCTTACAAATCTTAATCTCGCAAACTCTCTAATTTTCGCAGGACCATCACATATTTCTCATGATTTTAGCTGACGTCGTTTATTATATTATTTCTGAAATTGTTCTGCGACGCTGTTGTGTTGTGTTGTTGATAATTTCGCTAAGATATTATTATTGCGAGATTCTGATCCTACATCTTGCGTCTTCTCATATCTTTTCTGCGAAGTAGAGAATGATGTGAGAAATGCCGCAGCTGTTCATTTCTTCATATTCTGCATTTATCACAAGTACTCTTTCTTCCATCTGTTTCTTGACACGCTTTTGTAACCGCTGCTTTTTAACCGTTTATATTTTTCCGTACTAATCGTGTTTATCTTCTCAAGGAAAAATTCCCTCTATATATATTCTTTGTCATTCTCTTTTTCTTTCTTTTTATTTTCTCTGCAACTTCATCATTCTTCTGCAAATCCGTTATTGTCATTTTTCTTATTTCTTCTTCAATCTTTTTAAGTTCTTCTTCATCTTCATACTATTTCTTCTACAGATCTTCATCGTTCGTAATTTTCTTCGAAATAATCTTCCTGCTACTGTTTTCCATGGATTCATCAAGGTTAGTTTTCTTTTTTCTTCTTTAATCTTGCTTCTTTTTGTCATTAAAATTTTACTGTGTTTACTAAGCGGATATTCGAAAATGCTTGTTGGGTATATATAGACGCGGGCTAAAGCATCTTTCGCATCGTCTTTTCATGTCGAAGACACGAATGAAGTTCGGTTCCTATCTACCGTTGGTGTTTTAAAGGGAGAACTGAGAGGAATCCCCGGCAGGGGTTTTGCTGAAATTGATCTTGTTTATTGCCTTATTTGATGTTGTTTATGTGATTCCCATACTCTCGTTATTTCAGCAAAAGCGCCTCCAACACTAAATTTACAGTTCAGAACCCTAATATTCCCAAACCGCAGCATAAGGTTTTTGCGCATAAAAGAAAGTCTGCGAATGAGAAGGTAGTAAGAAACACTATCCTTTTCTAATAACAATATTGTTGCCTTTGTTTCTTATCTGGATTGTAATTCGCAGGGTGATAAGGATGTCAATAAACCTCTCAAGAAATCTCTCCACCTTAAAACTGTTCAAACTTACGTTCCATTCCACTTACTCATCTCTTCTAAATCTCCTGCGACATTTTCGCAAGATAAACCTTTATCTCCAATTCGCGAAAAAGCTGCCTCAGACTTCATTTCTTCAGATGACCTTTCAATGATTGAAACCACCCTTGTTAATCCTTCTATGAATGAAACTTCTTCTCTTCCTATTGAGAATGTTTCTCAACCTTCTATCACTGCCAGTTCTCTACCTGAGTTTCTTCCTCTTTCGAAAGAAAACGTGGAAGAAATAGATATTGCTTTCAAAGTTTTATCTGAAGTCCTGGATGATGGCAAGAAGTCTTCCATTGATCCTATCAAGTCTAATGTTTGCGAAATTCTGAGTAAGCATTTAGGTTCTGACAGAGCTACTTCACAGACAGCTTTGGAAAAAGAGTGTAATGCTCTTCGACTCGAAAATCAAAAGCTTCAGAATGTTTTGTTGGATCGTGACAATCTTCGCAAGAATAATGATGAATTGAGAGGTATGATTTTCTTATCCATGTCTTCAATTTGCCTTTTTAATGGTTTTATCCTTCCCATATTTAATTATCCTTGAAATCCCTCTTTCGCATGTTAAGCCTTAAACCAGAAACGAATAATGGAGAGATATCAATTTGAATCTGCTGTTGAAGAAGCCCGTGTTGATAAAGAAATTTTGATGGATCAATATAACCAATTAGATAACCTCTATTCATATTCTCTTGATCATATAAATAATCTTACCAATGAAAATACCCAATTAGTTCAGAGACAGATTTATGAAGTATCTCGCTTTTCTTATTCTTTAACTAAAGCTAATTTAGGGATGAAAACTTTATCAGATGAGAATAAAACCTTATCTCAAGAGAAGCGAACTTGTTTAAACAAGATGGCGATATCTTCGCAACAACTTAGCATTCTTCAGAAAATATGTGATGACCAAGAGCAATCTCTTCGCTCTTTGAGAAATGAACTTAAAGAAGTAACAGAGTCATCTATCGCTGAAAGAGATACACTCATTCAAGGTAGAATATCTTTAAGTGTGAAGGCGAATCAACTTAAAGAACAATATTCCAAATTAGAAGAATCTTATTCTTCTCTTGCGAAGAAAATGCCTTTCTTATTTCTATAGAGAAAAATCTTCAGTCTCGACTTAAAGGTTTAGTTGGAGATAAATTTGATGACGCAATGGACCGTTGGGAGAATAGTTTTTTGTCCTTGATTCAACACCTTATTTCGCAAAAGGAAGGTAGTCATAATAGTTTGACTGCCTTAACTATCTTTTCTTTGTCATATTTTTCTGAGTTCTTCATCTTATTGAAATTTTGTATTCTACCTTTCGCAGAGTCTAAGAAGAATCTCCATTCCTCCATTTCTGTTTTGGAGGCTAAATATGCCAAAATTCGCAAAGAAAATGCATTGCTCGTCTCTGCTCTTACTGGTTCTCGCGACCGATCATAAAGAAGACTTGATTATCTTGCTTATTTTAAGGATATTCAAGATAGGAATCATTAGAGAGCACTTCTTCGTCAAGTTCATCTCCGGGCTGAAGTCCTTGTAAATGATATTTTATTGTCCAAATCTCTTCCTCCTACATCAATTGAACCTTTGGAAGTAGATGATGATGAAGTTCCTCGTCCTGCTGATAGTGATTATGATTATGAAAGTGGTGCAAAGGATGATCTCTTGGAAGGTGAAGAAGAAATTCCTTCTAAGGAAGCATCTGCTGGTGTTAATCAAAATGAGAAAGAAATCTCTCCTGAAGAAGTAATTGCTGGCGATAATCAAGGTGATAGTCAAGGCGAAGATCAGAACCGAAATGAAGGAGAGGCTTGCGATATTGAGAACATTGGCGAATTGTCTGACTTTTATCACTTTTGCGAATAATATTCTTCAACCAACTTTGGAATCAATTTTTCTTTTTAGTATTTTGCTGATGAGAAAGATAATGCTTATTGTTTATTGATTCCCACACTTGCCTCTCATTATCTTTCTTGCAAAAAATAATTTGTTACGAATACTTATAAAAATTTTGTTTTATCATGTGGTCTTATTTTTCCTTCCTAATTAAAGGTCTTATTATGCCACCTCTTGTCATTGCGACAAAATCGCAGGACGTCCTTGCACTTTCATGCAAAAACCCATTGATCTTGGCTTAACTTTTTCTTTTGTATTATGGCCTCTTCAGGAATGTTGCGACAATATGACAGTCCTAAATATTCTTACGAAAATAAAGCCCCATGACATTGCCGTCTTGCGACGAAATCGCAGGACGTCTTCGCACTTTCATGCGAAAACCCATTGATCTCGTCTTATCTTTTTCTTTTGTATTATTGCCTCTTCAGGATTGTTGCACAAAAATAACAAGCCATAATACTCTTGCGAATAGAAAGCCTCATGACATTTGCGTCTTAATACACTTATCAGCTCCCTAATGGAGGGTGCCGCCCTTATCTTCCCCCTGGTTGCCCCTTCAAGGAGGCGTACTTCTATCATACAAGGTTAGATCCTCCCATCCAGTCTTAACAACAACCAGTTGTTTTCAGCCTCTTATCCCTTTTACCTATAGGGCTTATGGTTACGAGACTGCACCCTAAGTGGGGTTTTCTTCGGGCCGAGTGCAGTATAAGCCAAGACTTGTCAAGAATGGCAAGGTACGCTTCAAACGTCCCTGGCACTCTTGACTCAACCGTGTACCTCGGCGCCTTGATCAGATCTGCACTCCTTGGGAGAGTCCTTATTACCTTAGTCGCCCAACCCAAGTCATATGCTTAAGCTGAGAATCCAAGGTGCCTCTCCCGGATGGGCTTTATTGACCCCAAATCTCCATGACTCAGGTTCCGGTGGCGGTGTAGCCTTTCCCTGAGCCATGCAACAGGTACCCCCTAATATGACGTACTTTAGGTCTTACATTTGCCTCTTGCGAAATTTTATTCGCGAACTAGGGTGTACGCCATAAAGGTTCGCCCCTTTCTTTTATGTCATTGTTCTGTGATTATCTCTGCGAAAATTTCGCACATCATGATCTTGTTTTGATATGAATAATCTTGCAATTATTTTTTCAGAATCCATAACTTCTCAAAGCTTCTTACGGATAATATCTTTTTAAATACAACCTGTTCCATGGTCTGTCAAGTCTATGACCAACATCTCTGCCTTTCTGGATCCATTAATCTATAAGCTCCTGTTCCAACTATCTCCTTAATGATGTAAGGTCCATCCCATTTTTTCGCTAATTTTCCACCATTTTCTCGCTGATATATTGGTGTCTCTCGCAGAACTAAATCTCCTGGTTGGAATTCGCGTACTTTGACACGTTTATTATATTCTCGGGCTAATCTTCGCTGATAATTCTCCATATGTTGTAAAGCTTTTTCTCTTCTTTCTTAATTCATCAAGTTTATTTAAGATCAAACCCGCACTAAGATTTTTCTCCAAGCTTCTCTTTTTGTTGTTGGAATAACAACTTCTGTTGGTAACACCGCTTCAACTCCGTATGTTAAACAAAAAGGTGACATTCCAGTAGCTTCTCTTCTAGTTGTATTATAAGCCCATACTGCATTATGTACTTGTTCGCACCATGCTCTGTGATGTCCTTCCAATTTCTTCTTTAATATATCTGCAATTGTTTTATTTGTTGCTTCTACCTGCCCATTAGCTTGTGGATACAAAGGAGTAGACTTTCCACATTTTATCTTGAATGCATTAAGTAGCATTTCTATATTTTGTCCTTCAAATTGTTTCCCATTATCAGATACCAACTGCGCAGGAATTCCGAATCTGCAAATGATATTTTCGAATATGAATGTAAAGATATCTTTGTCGTGAATATGCTGTACTGCCTTCACTTCTGTCCATTTTGTGAAATAATCTGTTGCGACTATTAAATATCTTCTTTGTCCAGAACCTGGTAAAAATGGTCCCACAATATCTAAGCCCCACTTTCCAAAAGGCCACACACTGGTTGAATATGATAGCGGTGCTCCAGGTGCATGTATTTTCTTTCCATGCCGCTGACAATCTTCGCAACGTCTTGATATTTGTTTTGCATCTTCGTGCATGTATGGCCAGTAATAGACTTGAATTTTTGCTCTATGTGCCAAAGATCTTCCCCCACTATGATTGCCAGCATCCCCACTATGTAACATTTTTAGCACTTTTTCTCCTTCCTCTCGTGTCAAACATCTGAGTGATGGTCCATTAAAGGATTTTCGGTATAGCAACTCATCTCTTAATTCATAATTCGTTGCGCGGCTTTTTAATTTGTGTGTTTGCAATCTATTTCTTGGTGTTTCTCCTTTCGCCAAATATGCATGAAGTTCCATTCTCCAGTCTGCAATATTGTTCGTTTGTTCTTCTTCTTCATTGTCTATTATCATCACGTCCACTTCTTCTTCTTCTTTATTGATTGATGGTTACAGAAGTGTTTGTATTTTTATGCATCTCGCATTTGGATCTGTCATCATGCTTGAAATGAAAGCAAAAGCGTCTGCGAGTCTGTTATCTTTTCATGAAATGTGCCTCCATTTTATTTTTGGGATTTTCGCTGACAGTTCTTCAACGAGCTTCTTGTATTTCTTCAAGGACAGTTCATTTGTAGTATACTCTCCCTTTATTTGGCGAATAACTAGCTGCGAATCACTAGTGATCCTGGCATTTTCTAGTTTCATTTCTATTGCGAATTTTAAGGCATGTATCACAGCTTCATATTCCGTTTCATTATTAGTGGATGCGAATTCCAATCTGAATGAAAAAGCCATCTTTATTCCTTCTGGCGAAATTAAAACAATTCCAACTCCATTTCCTTCTCCATTTGATGATCCATCTACCAATATCTCCCATCTATTTGGTTCTGTTAATAAATCTTTTGGATTTCCGTGTTCTTCTTCTATATCCATCATTTCTTCTACTGCTTCATCTTCTTCTAAAGGAAATTCTGCCAAGAAATCTGCAACAACTTGTGACTTTGGTGAAGACAAAATTTCATATTTAATATCAAAGTGGCCTACTTGTGCATTCCATCTCTCCACTCTTCCTGATCTTTTAGAATTCTTTATCACTGATTCAATTGGTACTTTTATTAATACCTTTATCTTATGCGCCTGAAAATATATGCGGAGCTTAAACGATGCATAAACTAATGCTAAGATTAACTTCTCAATATTTGAGTAATTCTTCTCGGCAGTATTAAAAGTTTTACTAATGTAATAAATGGGTTTCTCCACTTCTGCGTCTACTCGCAATAACACAATACTTAATGCAACGTCGTCGCAAAATAGATCAATAATTCTTCTCCTGATTCTGCTTTTTGTAAAATAGTTGTATTCATAAGATTTTTTTGATCCATTGAAAAGCCTTTTCACATTCATCAGTCCATTTAAATTTCACACCCTTCTTGAGTATGTCGAAAAAATATTTGCATTTGTCTGATGATCGCGAAATGAATCTCCCCAGCGAAGCTAGAAGCCCATTCAACTTCTGTACATCTTTTATTGTTGCTGGTGTTGGCATGTCACGAACTGCTTGCACTTTTTCTGGATCAATCTGTATTCCTTCCTTTGATACAATGTAGCCTAAAATTTTTCCCGATGCAACTCCAATAATACACTTCTCAGGATTCAATTTAATGTTGTACTGTCGCATTTGTTCAAAAATATCTCTCAGGTCTTGTACATGGTCTTTATCTTCTTTACTCTTTACTAACATGTCATCCACGTATACTTCTAATGTTTTGTGTATCCATTTTGCGAACACCTTCTCTACCATTATTTGGTATGTCGCTCCTGCATTTCGCAAACCAAATGGCATTTTCGTGTAACAATATAAACCTCTAGGGGCGAAGAAAGCAGTATGTTCTTGATCTTCTTCAGCGAGAGGGATTTGGTTATACCCTTTGTACCCATTTGAGGAATATCTGGTAACGGAAAACTATCTTTGGGGCATGCTTTGTTTAAATCAGTGAAATCTATGCAAATCCTGATTCCTTTGTTTTTCTTTGGGACAATGACCATATTCGCTATCCATTCTGGGTACTTAGCTTCTCTTATTATTCCCGCATCAAGCATTTTCTGTAGTTCTTCTTCTATTTAGGAATGGTAAGTTGTTGCAATTTTTCTTATTGTCTGTTTAAATGGTCTCACATTTTTGTTAATCTCCAACTTGTGGCATGCAATTGATGGATCTATTCCCGGTATCTCATCCATGCTTCCTGCGAAAACATCTTTATGTTCTCGCAACAGGTTAACAGTTCTTTCTTCTTCTTCCACATCCATTTTGGTTACAATTCTCAATATTAGAGGTTCTTCTATAGTCCCAACGTTTATTTCTTTTGTTGGTTCTGCGGCAGTGTAACTGGGTTTAGGTTCTCCTATCGGTGTTGGTTCTTTTATTGTTTTCACAGGTCCTTCTCCTTCCTCTGAAATTTCGCTGGGTATTCCTTTGCCTTCTTTTGCCCTTATCATATATACTCTAAATTCTTCTTCTTTCTTTGCTTCCTTTGCCAACTTTCTGCGAAATTGTTTATTTTTTGCTTGTCCTTCATAATGCTTTACTTCAATTTGATGACATAATTTCGCATTGTCAACATCTCCTTTGATTTCACCTATTCCATTTGATGTGGGGAATTTAATACATTGATGCAACGTTGATACTACAGCTTTTATCGCATGTATCCATGGTCTTCCTAATAACATATTATATGGCGATTCCATATCCACCACGCACAGTGTTACGTGTGTTTCGATCTCTCTAAGTGGAATTCGTACCACTATTTCTCCTTTAGGTTTTGTTGTGGATTTTCCAAAGCCGTGAACAAAATATGTTACTGGACATTTTTTCATCTTTAAATCTCATTCCCCGGAATGCATGATAAAATATTATATCCACTGAACTTCCAGTATCAATTAAAGTTCTGTTCAATATTCATTCTCCCGTGGATTTTGTTGTTGTCTCCTTCTCTTTTCGCGTAATAGGCGTTGTAATAACCAACGGAGATGTGTGGTTCAAATTTTCTTTTGGTATTTCTACCACCATGAATGTAATTTTTTGCTTTTCCCAATCTTTCAAGGGTAATGTCTTTTCTACCGCCATAACCTTCCTTCCTTCAAAATTTCGTTTATGTATTCTTCCTTTGATGTTTTCATGGAATTCATTAACCATCGTTTTTGTTATCATATTACACTCCAATATTTTGTCATCTTCATTAATTCTAGTCATCTTTCTTTTAACTGGTTCACTGATTTATTTAATCACTTTCTTGATTTGAACATTCTTAACAACAATCTTCAACTTTCGATCTTGAAGTCCCTGTTTCTAGCGCCATTATGTAGTTGCAGGAAATCCTACACTACAGCCCTCATATGATTTCATTATTACTCAACTCATTTTTAGATTTACACTCTTAATTTTTATTGATCAAACTTTGAATATTCTTACAAGAAAAGATAAAGAAATCAAGAATGACCTATGCTCTAGACTTTCTCTCTCCTATTTACTTGTTTCTTACTCAAAAAAAATCTCTCCCTTTCTTTACAACTGAACAACTATTTATAGGGAAATACATAGTGGATGACAGCTAATCTATCCTTTATTTTCGGAAATGACTTGCGATATTCTCGCAACGTTACAAATCTTAATCTCGCAAACTCTCTAATTTTCGCAGGACCATCACATATTTCTCATGATTTTAATTGACGTCGTTTATTATATGATAGACGCATTTATGTGTCTATTTTGTTCTCAATATTCTGTATTGTTAGACTCGATTAAGTACTTATTGTGTTATTTTGTGTTTTTGTAGATGTTTTTAGAGAAATAAGCCTTTGCGGCGAAATGAGCTCAAAAAAGTGATGATTTACACCCCGGAGAAAAGTACTAAAGGCACCCCAGAAATGCACCGGAAGCGTCCCAGAAATGTACCGGAGGAACCCAGAAAAATTACTATTTCCACCCCAAAATTACTATTTCCACCCCAATTGCTAAAGGGACACCCGTACAGGATTAGGGGGAGGACACTTTTCTTTTCATAATTCAAATTTCATTTTTGGCGGGAAAATATATTCTCTCTCTGGCAGATTTTCAATCAACAAAATGAAGGTGTTGTGGTGCGATTCAATGGCTAAAAATTGGTAGGAAGATGTGATATAGCTTAAGGAATACAGTATGGGTGTCAGAATCGATCGAATTTGGCTAGAATCGGCTAAACAAGTCATCATCAGAGAACATGGCAGTCACGGGTTTGAGAGGATTTTTTGAGGGATTCGGACGTGTTATGATGATGCATGGAGGACTCTAGCACACTTTTGGACCGTGTAGAAGCTAAATAAGGGAGTATCAGAGGCTTTTTACGCGTGGAGAATCATTTCAGGGAAGAAAATATTCGGAAAATATTTTCTTTAAACACCGAGTAATGAAGATTATATGGAGTAATTGAGGGATATTCAACGAGATGTAGGTGTATAAATATGTTCCCTGGGAGTACTATAGAGGCTGTCGAGAGTTGGGAGAAAAGAGGAGAGCCACAGACGCAGAAATCAAGAGTTGATCAAACTCTGCTGCTGCTGATGAAGAACACCAAGAACACGAAGAACGGACTCGCAGTAGCAGTCCTTTATCAACAGTGAAAATGACTCACATCCGTGGGTCGTAGGTGTGGGTCGTAGCATTTCAGCGACAACAGCACCTCAGCTTTGTAGTTCTTTTTGGACGCCTTCTGTGGGTCGCAGAATCCTGTTTTAGAACATTTACTTATCTTTCTCTTTATTGTAAACATCAATTGAGCTTAATAAAATATTTTGAGAGGTTTTCCAACATGATGAGTTAATTCCCTCGTAACCAAGGCAATGGAGGAAGCTATTCACGCAACATAAATGGGTAACTATTTCATTTAATTATATAATTCACCTAATCGCTGCTTTTGCAGAGTTTTAAATTGTTTGAATGATTGTCTTAATTATTTGTTATTCAGTTTGATAGGTTATGCTTGGTTTAATCTCTTGATAATCTATGCTTAAGGTTTACAAATAATGTTTGAGAATTTGTATGATTGATAGTGAATTAAAGATAAAAGAGGACTTAAGAATTGAATAGAGTTTTGAAATATTTATCATTCAATCTTGCGTAGTAGTGGAATCTAGTGTCTTGGTTACCTCTCGCCCAAAATTGTTAATATTTTGTATATATATTTTTATAAGTCTAAAAAAATCCTTTACCTTCACAAGTCTTAGAGTTCGAACCTTTATTACTACAACCCCCATTAAATCTTTAATCATTATATTATTTCTGAAATTGTTCTGCGACACTGTTGTGTTGTGTTGTTGATAATTTCGCTAAAATATTATTGTTGCGAGATTCTGATCCTACACTTCTAATCACGCGACGACTCGTTAAAGAGTGAGCTGTCAGGCTTCTGTCCGTCCAAAATTTATCATTTTAAATTTTCGCTGTAACACATGCACAAGTTAACGTATGTTACACTTCCAAAGGGAACCTATTCCTAGACTTTAGTATGCATTAGGGTGCTATGTTTGTTTTGATCACAGCTGGTTTTGGGGTTACACAATAATATAAACGCCATGGTTTATTGCGTATAATCAACAAAAATGCTACACACACGAGTGACACAAAACATTGGGCCCACGTCTGCCCATACTAATCTCGGTGCTAAGCACGCATCGTGCCATCCGTGCGAACATTTCATGTTAGATGTGTTCATTGTTCCAGATTTCGGATAGATTTTTAGGGACAAGACCCTCCATAACTGTAGAAATTAGAATAGACCTCCAGGGACAAGACTCTTCATTTAGTATGTACAGAGTGTGGAGAGAGAGACCGAAAGGTCTTTTCAGTCTATTTTTGTTATTTTATTTGTTGCATTAATAAGGACTTACATAGTGGGATCCATGCCTTTTTATGTCCACCTATCTTTAGTTTGTGTCTAATCTGAAAATATATTAGGAGAAAAAGAGGCAAATTACAAAGTAGCAAATCCATTTTCGATTACCACCCAACAATAATAAGGGATATAATCATACTACCTTCGTTCCATTTTAGATGATGTTTTAGGATTATTTTTTTGTTCCACGATACTTGAAGGTTTTTCATATTTTCCCTTACGGGTATTATTTTTTTGTTCCACGATACTTGAAGGTTTTTTCGTTCTAGGGCAAACGTACGGGTATTATTCGGATTCGTTAAGATCAAATTCCGTCAAGAATCCGGTCAACGTATCGTGATTTGACAAAAGTTCCGCATACGTGCGTGTATAAAAAAGCCCTCGGAAGAAGAAAATAAAAAAGGCGGAAGTTTTCAAGCAAAGGAAAAAGAGGAAGGATCTCTTTACACTTTTATTATCACATTATCTCACACGTTGAACGTTGTTTTTGTGAATAAAAATCAAACCGTAACGTATTTGAAGCTAATATTTTGAGGATATGTTCCTCTTACCAAGTTCTACATGTCTACCAAAAACGAGATCATTCCGAAATATAAAACCTCACGATCTACCGGTCTTAATTTCGACAGCTAGAAATGCGCAGATTATCAACGACCAATTTTCAAAGTAGTAGATGATGGTGTTATACGTTTCGGAATACGCTCATTTTTTGTAGGAAAGTAGAGCTATGTGATATTAACACATTCCCAAAGTATTAGCTTCAAATCCGTTAAGGTTTGGTTTAAATCGCAAAAAGGTCGTCCAACATGTGAGATAATGTGATAATAAAAGTGTGAGGGGATCCCTCCTCAAGGAAAAAAGGAAAATCAAACTCCAAGCAAAGAACCTGAAATAGGTAAGTAATATTTTATTTTTCACATAAGATGTAAGTAAGTGAAGAAAGATTATTCCACTGAATTGGATTTATTGATAACAAAATTAGCAATAAAATAATTCGTGGTACAAAGACTAAAGTTTCTTTTTTTTTCGGAAAAGAGGCTAACCTCATGACATATATTGATTAAAGTGATTTAGGTAATCGGAAACTTTACAGAAATTGTTCAAGATTGTAAAACAGTCATATACCTAATGTAGTATCTCCACCAATTCTTGTTCTCAGTTGTATCCCTTCAGGTCTAAAAAAAATTCAGAAAACCTTCCCTCTCGCAAAGGAGAGTACCAAACAAACAGGCAAACTGATTTTGAAAACAAAACCAGAATGTCTCGAGGCACAAAGCGATGACTAGATCGAGTCCAACCCAATGTTCTTCAGATCATGTAGATAACATGTACTGGAGTTTTTAAAGTTTAGATTGCCTAGTTCAATCAAGGTAACAAAGACTCAACTAGTAGTAAACAAAGACTACAGGTTGATCAGAAAGAATTATACCAATGAATTTTTGCGCTAGAAAAACATCATTCTGATGGTGCAAAAACCTTCTTTCATCTTCTGATGGTGCAAAAACTTCTTTCACCCTATGAGGCACTGTGAAAAAACTTATTCACAGCTCATTGCAATTTTTATTTTTTTTGATTCATCCACATTGGCGCCGAAAGCCTGAAAGTGGTAGTCTCTTTATTGTATGGATTCTGGGTTTAATTGACGCTTCTCTGATAAGTATATTTTCTGATTGTTGTTAATGTTTGATCTTTGATAACACATCACATCAGTAGACGAGAAAGATGATACAATTAAAAGTAGCAGACAGTGGGCATTTAGAGCAGGCTTGGGTCATTTGCACGATCTCTTCGTTGGCAAGGAGGAGGAGATATTAGTGTTGAATGATATACAACGGGATTTGTTAGCTACAACTACTTTTTGGAATTTACTACAAGTGTTTATCAACAATCAAATAACTAAAGATGAGTTGAAAATACCACACGCTGGGCTAAAGAAATTGACGACTCGTATATAAAGTCAGAAGACGGAAAAGGAGAATTCCTAGTAAGGAAAGGAGAAGGATATGAATCAACTCCTCAAGAACTTATTAGAGACACGAACTGTGTGTCCAGGCGATAATGACTTGGGCATCCACGCGATAATGCATTGCAACTTTCTCGCGGGCTTTCCGAATTTCCAACCGAATGCAAACTCCCATGCAAAAGCTATCAAACCCATCAGATTTCGATAGCCAGACACGATTTTTAACTCATCCGCATCCAATCCTATTAATTACGGATTTGCATCCAATGGATGCATGGATAAACGGATTGGGACAGATAATCCAATGGGTTCGTTTTAATTAAAATTTGGAATGAAAAAAGAAAACCAAGATAGTGGATTTCTTATAGAACCTACACATTTTCTATATATATGTATACAAATATAAAAGTGCCATGAACAAGACTCCAACCAAATATCTTAAGAATTCCTAAACTCTAAAAACTATATAAATATTCTTAATCTTACGGTTATGGATGTCCAACGTATTTTCAAGGTTGCATCCGGATCCAATCCGTTGGATTCTAAATATCCATTCGCATCCAACCCATTAACGAACGGTTCGGGCATCTATCCGCAAAAATATGGTTGGTCCCGGTTAAATCCGGTAATTATGGTCGAAATGCTCACCCCTACTTGCAGCATGCCAGACGCCGTATAGGGCATTCCATTTGCACTCTTCCACCGTGACTCAAACAAGAAAGAGTCCAAGTAGAATCCATGAAATTGGAAAAATGGGACCTGATACTCCTTTGAAGAATCTGCTACTAGTGAATGGAAACTTTCAGATATCCTCGACCGGAAAGTAGTGGTTTTATTTTTCACGGACCTTATTGACTATACAATGTAATCTTCTTACTTACGAATTTTATTTTATGAATGAAAATTAGATGTGAGCTTTGGAATGGTTGCGATAACAAAGAATTAACAATTTTCAAATCGGAACACTTAAACAAAGGTTGAACAGTAACACTACTAGTAAGCATAGGTATGCAATGTCCAGTCCAGTCCAGTCTCCAGTCAAGTGTTTAGCCTAAAATGCATGTGAGAAAAAGTAGTTCTTCCCTCACAATGGAAGTGCATTGCAATTTACAAGTTACCAGGTGAAAAGGGAATTTTGCACTTTGGCGAGTACCAATTAATAGGTGAAAATGGAATTTAGCACTTGGCATAATATGGGTACCCCTTGCAGTCAAGAGGAATTTTAATGAGTAGTCTTTACTTTTTAATGAGTCGTTTCATTGAGCCAGTCTTTTATAATGAGTCTTTTCAGTAGCAATGTTGTCTTGCTTTTCTGAAACTCTATGGTTTGAGATTACACTGGTGCACTGTTAAGTTTTATCAAAATATTTTGCTTTCAAACAAAATATACATAGAAAAGAAATCATCCACAGGGCACTCTTTATACTCCCTCCGTCCCGCTATTAAATGACCTAGTTCAAATTTACTCAATTCTTAAGGCAACGAATGAAAGGGAGTATTTTTTTAAGTATTTTTTTTATAATTATACCCTTATGGATAGTAATTTGTAAATTTAGAATTTATTTATCTCTCAAACTATACCATGGATTTTCCTAAACTTTGTATCATTGAAAAGTATTTTTAAACACCTATGTAACGAATATAAACATGGATATCAAGTTAAACATATTTCTTATACTACCGATAATCAATCAAAGGGATAATTTTAGAAATATCCATTATTTAATGAGATAGGTCAACTAATAATGGGACAAAATTTTAATCTAAGTAGGTCATCTAATAGTGGGACGGAGGGAATATGAGTTAAGCCAAAATAGTAAAACCTTTATAGCTTATATACAACAATGAGGCTGATGATTAACTCGGACTAATTATTTTGTGATAACCAAGACTTAACAATTCTCAAATGGAAACACTTAAAAAAAGGTTGGACAGTAACACTACTAATAAGCATGGGTCTGCATTTTTTTTGGGTGAGTCTAACAAAATACATGTGATAAAAAATAGTTCTTCCCTCACAATGCAAGTGCATTGCAATGTACAAGTTATCAGGTGAAAAAGGAATTTTTCACTTTGGCTAATACCAATCAATAGGTGAAAACGAAATTTTGCACTTGGCATAATATGGGTACCCGTGGTAGTAGTTCTTTCCTCGCAATGGAAGCAGAATATTCGATGATAATAATCCCTCGGTCCCATTTTAGGTCGCTTCTCCTTAGTTTGGTATTGTTAAGGAATTCTGTAAAAGCACTTTACTGTTGTGCGTTGCTAATTTGTTGTGATGTGAGAAAAAAGCAGGAAGATAGGTTAAGCCACACAACCAAGAAATATTTTGTGGTGAAGACCGATGGCCTGCGTCCCACTATGTAAGTCCTTATTTATACCTTAAATAAAATAAATAAATAGACTGATAAGACCTTTTGGTATCTCTCTCCACACTTTGTACACACCAAAAGAATAGGCTTGTCCCCTAGAGGTCTATCTAATTTGGACAGCAATGGAGGGTCTAGTCCCTAGAGGTATATCGTCTTGTCCCCAGAGTGCGCAACGACTTTTTATCGTGATCAAGTCGCACCATATCAAACCTCTTTTTCGTCTTCTACTCATAAAGAAGCTCGGCTTTACCGGTGAAATCCTAATCTTGGAAACTGGTTTTATATGATGCGACTTGATCACGGCGAGGGCCGACACACCAAGGAAACTGGTTCCTCCCCATTGTGTTATCAGCCCAAGTCCAATTGAAGTTGGTAGCCGTGTAATCCTCGCGACGAAACCGAGGAACGATATATTTTACCCCAGTGCAGCCCTTACTACGTTTGTGACATTCCCTCAGAAAGCGAAAGAAATTGTCGTTGTACTGAAAAATTCCCCTCTTATCAGCACGTTGACTCAACACCTCGTAGTAGAAATGATTTTCCGGGTAGTGTGTACAGAGGTAAACGTAGACCGGCCTCCAACTGACCAACCGCAATCAATAAGTTGTCTTTGTTGCAAGGAAAATTCTTTCCAAATGCATCAGCCAGCTTTCCTTCTCCTTCGATGAACTCCACCTCGAATCTTTCATCAAGATGGTACCTCTCTTTAACTTCACTGATGTAAAACTTCCGATAACCATTTGAATCCTTGAGCGTCATGGGTGTAATTGAAATCCAGGAAGAAACAAGAGGAACCGGAATGGGTGTAACAGGAACTGCAGTAGAAACATGAGGAATTGGCTGACTGTCGATTCTAGACTCGGAAGATTCTGGAACACCTCCATTTTTTCCCAGTTATACCTGGAAGGAGAAGAAGAAATATTAGAAGTGAAAAAGGTGTAGATGGGGAAAAATGATTTGCTGGTTTTTAAGGAATTGAGGATACGACCGTATGGAGGAGACTCCTCGAACCGAACGAAATGTTAAACCTCACATAGATGCACCGCTGCAAAGGGGGTGCTTTAGATTCGAGAGATCAATCTGTAGTACTCCGGCATAAATCAAGACAATGACCGTTCCAGAGTAAATTCGGTCACAAGAGAGGATGGGTTAATCTGTAGGAGGGAAGCTGAGAAATGTGTGGAATCAATAGTAATCAAAGATTGTGGGTGTGTGTATTCTGAATATATGATAAGCTCTGAGTGATTGAAATTGCTCAATTGAGAGTAGTTGCTCAATTGATGAGTTGATGATCTCGTGTTGTCAGTTTGACGTGAGATTGATGATACTGATGATGCCGATGATTCAATCATGATTCAGAGACTTATTTATATTGCTGGTATTTTAGACACCATGATTCCATGAAGTGTGACAGTTGATGGAATCAAGGAGTGGGAAAGTGGAGATCGTGTTTGAAACCAGTTGCTCAACGTGTGGAGACTTGGTCGATTTTACACCCACTACCTCGTGAATTCCTTCAACCGATTGCACGACTTGCTCACATTCCATCGTGTGTTTGAACACACGTGCCGTAGACCGCCAGACCAAAAACCCTAAGTGATATCCTCCCAAGTGACACGATTGACGTCTCGTGGTTTGTTAGTCAATTGATGACTTCGTGGTTTGATCGGACGATGAGTCCATGTAGTTGCTGAGTTGAACATGATGTTCTGAAACTCATGAATTGAACATATATGAGACAGAGGTATAGTTCTTACGATAAAGTGAGCAAGTATTGCTCATTCGATGGATCGTTGAATATTGATTGTTGAATCAATATTCCTTGGTTTCAGCAAATATTTATCATCTGAGCAAGTGTTGCTCATGTGATGAATTGTTGAATATTTGATCGTCTGAGCATGTGTTGCTCATCTGATGGCTTATTGGCAGCGTACAAAAAATATTAATTAGAATACTGGTCGTTGAACCGAGCATAATTAATAAAATTAATGACCATGAGGCCGTCGTAAAATTATTAAGGTTGGAATATGGAATGATGATCCTTGGATTCAGAAACCCTAATTTGATCAATACATGGTTCGTCAGAAGTTTAACCATGGGACGAAAGAGGGAGCGACTACATGGGACCGTGGATCAACCATGTAGTGTCCATATTCTCACGTGAGAAAATTCGAAGAACTCCTGAAGAGTTGACGATTTGTTGGTGGAAGAATGATCAAATGCTGGCTTAATCATTTATTCAAAAATGCTCGTCTGAGCCTTAGGTGAGAAAACCTAATTAATTATGACGAGGCGAGGGACCGACCATGGAGTCACGAAACCGGCCCTGGGTTGTCACGTGACCGCCTGGCGATCACTTCATGAAAATCCAAAGTGTTTGGAAGAGTTTTGGACCTAATACGAGCAATTGTGCAAATTAGGTCAAAACTGTGAAAATTGATGGGACCGGCTTCCGTGAGCCAAAGAGCCAATCTTGGTCGGTCAATATAGCATGCTCGTGTCCCCAAGGCGTCCGTGTCTCAGTCCTGAGAATTTTGATATTTTCTGGCGTGCAATTGAGCATCCATTCGAGAAAATATGCCAAAATTAGGGTTTCGACGAAACTGAGGAAAACACCATGAGACGATGAAAAATAATTATAAAATAAGGAATGAGGAGGCGTGGGACTGCCGTGGTCAAGGCATGGTCGGTCGGTCGTGACCACGGTCCCGTGGTGTCTTTTCCTTAATTTTATAATATTTTGATGATTTTATGAAAAATTCATGAATTTTGAGAAATTTGATGAATTTAGGGAGTTTCCATGAATTGAAGGAGTTTTCATGAGTTTAGGGAAGCAAAAAATATTAAAATAATAAAAACAAGGGTGTGTGGGACCGTGGAGGCGCGGCCGGCCGGCTAGGGCCTGGTCCCACGAGTTTTCCTAATTTTTTAATATTTTTAGGTATTTTTGATGATTTGAGGGAATTTTTCCTAATTTGAGAGAAATACCATAAAATCAAGGAATTTGATGAATTCAAGGAAAAATAGGATAAATATTAATAAAATAATAAAGTAAAGGGCATGGCCGGCCGGCTAGTGGTCCGGTCCCACAAGTTTTCATAATTTTATTTTATTTTATTATTATATGATGATTTGTGCAAAAATACCATGAAATCAAGGATTTTTTTCATGAAAATAGAGAAATAATAATAATAATAATAAAATAATAAGGAACCGTGGGGTGTGGGGCCGGTTGGGACCAAGGCATGGCCGGTTGGCCAATGGTCACGCCTCACACTCCTTTCCTTAATTTTATATTATTTTTTATGGATTTATGGAAGTACCATGAAACCGAGGAGTTTCCTCGAGACGAAGGAGATTTGATAAAATGAGAGAATTTTCATCAAATCATGGAAAATAATAAAAATGCATTAAAAATATAAAACTGGCGTGGGATTGACTACGATACGGTCGGTCGGTCGTGTGTCCGTGCTCCCAGCACCCTGGTCAATATTTTTAATTATTTATTATTTTCTTCTCTATTTTGCATAGGTTCATCGTTTCGTTGTATTTTTGAAATATTTGTTCGTGCGGTGACTGTTAGTGTATCTTCGTTGAATACACCTTCACCATTTGAATTGGGGCTTACTTAGAGGTAGCTCAGACTCCCGGTTGTTGATTATTTATTACTAATTGTGGAATTCGGTGGAGAATAATTCACAAAACTGAGCAATAAGATGTTTATTATTAATTCATAAGATCAGCTGAGGATTCGACTACGAATTCAGAATAATAAAGTGAGCATTACCATTCCATGGGATCGTAGATTCGACCATAAAATCAGAGTAATTAAGATTTATCTATTACCATTTATGAGACCAGTTATGGATTCGATCACGAAATCGGAGTAATGAGATAATATAGTTATTGCTATTCAATGAGATCAAGTTGTGGATTCGATCATAGAATCAGAACAATTGTTTATTTCCATTCCATGGGACCAGTCGTGGATTCGACCATGGAATAGAAGCAATGATAGATTATTCTGGGAATTCAGTAGTGAATGTCACGACAGAATTAATCTTAATTAGGAATAATTAACTTTGTGTCTTTATACTAGCAGAGCAGGCTGTCTAGGAGCATTAATTATCCCGATATGAGCTTGTCGGTAAGTCATATCCTTTATATAGTCAGGGTAAACTTGTTGTTTGTTCCTGAAGACGTTATCGCTCTATACTAGCAGAGCAAGCTGTCTAGGAGCCGTACATCTCGTGATACTATATAGAAATAATCACTGAAAGTATTCAGTATTCATGAGATATGTCGTTGTCCAGTCGTGAGACTACATATCTACATGTACTCTGTGAGAAAGTACTCTCCGTTGAGAATTAGATGAGAGACTCGTGTCTCGATACTCACGTCTGATTGCTGAATCAGAGCTTCGTATAATTATGAGTTTAAGATTTTAGCCTTTGTCGAAAATCCACCATCTACAAAAGGTAGAAAGGTTACATAAGGAGTAAACAGATAAGGAGGGTGACAGACACATTGAAACATTTTTTCTAACTCCTAATTAACACAAAAAGATATCAAGATTCAGAAATGTGCTCGACACAGAAACAGTATTAGTACTTTGAAAAATTAGGGGTTTGGTAACAAAGTAGATTAATATACCATTTACAAGGACCTGTGGTGAATGTAGGAGAGAAATGATTGCCCTGGTTCAATTCAGAAACATGTTGTATCCTTCAAATGAATTTGGAAGATGAAGGGAATTCATTCTTAACTGCATACCAATTTTGTTCTGCAACCCAACCAAACAATGAAGAAATAACTAAAACACTGAATTGACAAAACCATCATCTTATTTTCACAAGAAAAAGACCAAATTCTACCTTCCATTAGTAGAAGAACCTCAATGGGGAGAACTGCAATTCCAGACTAGATACCACCAAGGCTGAACTGAAAACTACCAATTAACTGGTAATCAGGAGTCAGGACAAAAAATTAACAAATGAGATAAAAACTAATAAAATTGAAAAAAAAAAGTTTATACCTTTGATCCCCACGCTACACTGCAATAGATTGAAGATTCGTAGCTAGCAGAGTTTATGAAAGAATGAAAAATCCAACAAAAATAAATTATATTAATCACATTAGAAAAAGAACCTATTCTTCAGAAGATATCAAAAAAGGATAAATCTTTGTTTTTGGCTCAAAACAGAATTGGGGCAAAAAATATATTAATCACATTAAAATGAATCAAACTGCAACAAGATAATCTGCAAAGGAATCGCTTACTCACGCTGAAGCTATAAAACATCAAACAACATGAAACTTCAGTAGAAACACCAGAACTTTTTACTCTTTAGTCTCTAAAATCAAATGAACCCTTTAACTACAAAGGAATCGCAGTTGCTTACTCACACTGAAGCTATAAAACATCAAACAACATGAAACTTCATTAGAAACACCAGAACTATTTACTCTCTAGTCTCTATTCACAAATGAAACCTTTAACTACTCAATAAATACAGAGACAGAAGTTGGAAAGATGGTTTCACACTTAGACAGTTTGACTTACTTTTTGGTATGATATAATAAAAAGAGCAGTGCTTTCCCTTATTCCCATAGAAAAATGGTTTCATCGCAAAAACAATAATTCTAAAACTTACCAAGTTCCCCAAAATATCACATCTTGGGTGGAGGTTATTCATTTATGGGAATTTTTTAAACATTCATTTATCCCCATTTCCCAAGTAACCGAAGAAAAAAACCTTTTTCACTGAGTCGGATTAGTATGGATTAGTGTGAAACGAGCATTTTGGTGAGGACACTTGGCGATGTATGATTGGTTTTAAAAAAATAAGAAAATATAAAAAAGGAAACCAAATTCAATTTGGAATTGGCGAGGAGACTTGGAAACGTATGATTGGTTTAAAAAGAATAGGAAAAGATAAAAAAAGGAAACTAAATTCAATATGGAATTCGCGAGGACACTTGGCAAAGTATGATTGGTTTAAAAATTAAAAACTCAAAAGGAAAACCTTAACTATCGTGTTTGGAATTTTATGGAAGTCCAAATTGGAAATCGAGTATCTACCGTATAAGGACTCTTTTTTTCCAAATTAATACATAAAGGTAGAAATGAACATACATGATATTTTTTTTTTCAAACGATTCACTTTTTAAAATGAACTAGCTAGTACGGTAGTTCATTTTAAAGAGTGAACTCGTATAATCGTTCATTTTATAGTTAAATTTAAGCTAAAGAATGAGGTAAAAATTAAAAGCTACGAAACATAACAATAATTGTACTCGTCGGAAATCTCTCGTCGAGGGTTTTCCGAATACATAAAATTTATCATTTTTGGACATGGAGTCTTGTCTCGTCTCGTCAGTTGAGGGTAAAGCGCCAGTGAAATTTCCCTCACATTTTAATCACAGTTCTGCAGCAGTGCTTGTAACAGTGTATGTTATATTGCTATGGTTCTTATTAGCACTTTAGCAGTTATTGTAACACTTGTAAGATACTTCGCTCGAAAATCGAAATAGACACAGGCGACACAGTAATTCATTTTTCAAACTCTTCAACATTTTAGCAAAGAAATCTGGACTCCAGCAAAATTCGGGATACAGAGGTGAGTTCGGAACGTCATACGTACGAGAGTTATACGGATTCGGGTAGATCGGATTCGGTCAAAAATGCGGACAACGGTTCGTTTTTCTACGGTAGTTCGGAACGGCATAGGTGGATGCCCCTTTATAGAAAAGAAGAATTTACAGGTACAACCTAGTGGTAGGAAAAAAGAAAACAACGAGGAGTCGAGGACTGATTCCTAATTATAAACTAACCAAGATAAGCATAGGTGGATGCCCCTTTATTATTAGTTAAAGTATGTTGCAGATTACATTATCAGATTTGTTTCAAGATCCTTACATACATAATTGACATGGATACGTGAATGCATCACAATTTTTTTTGCAGCAATGAATAGGTGATCAGAAACCCATCTAAAAGCATCACAATTAGTGCAGGTTAGGTAAGCAATGTTGAAGTTGTGCTCATTCTTACATAAACGCAGATTCATTATTGATTTGCAGTGAGTTTTGAAGCACTGAAGATGGTGCAATGGGCAGTTATTGAAGGTGTGAGCAGCTTCTCCACAAGCACAACAACATATCTCAAGTGGTAGCTTGATCTCAGCACATTTGACTGCATCAATGGCTAAATCAAACCATTCAAAGTATGTGCAGGCAGGATTCGAGCACTTTCAGAACATTTTCCCATCGGTTTCAGTTTTACTTGATCTAAGTAACTGTCTTATATCATTACAAGGTATATGCTTACACCTAGAATACAACCAGGACAAATTTTTGATTCATGGCCTCCAAGATCACAAATTGAACATAGATTTGGTTGTTTTTCCTCTCTGACCTTCTTGCTGCTGTTGTTTCTACTATTACTACTATTTAGTATCACACTTTTGCTCATTGTTTTTTAGTATCCAATTGAATCTTAGTATCCAATTGAATTTTTAGGGAAAATGAAAATTTTTGGGGTTCATCACTGGTTTTTATACTGGTTTAGACCCAGATTACTAAGTGCCCCCGGATTGCTCCCCCAAGCTTTCACCTAGTCTCACGTAACTAATAATGGTGGCTCCGTTTTTCTCCATGGATGGGGCACAAACATATTTTGTCTTTTTGTGGAAGAAATGTGAGGGTGAAAGGTGGGAGTGCGTAGAGAATTAGGGGAAAGGCTGGTGGGGCCCAGGCCTACCTGTTTCTATCTCAACACAGTTGTGTCCGTTCGATTCCCTTTCGAAAGAAATCGAAGTGCAATCTTCGGTGTGTCTATAATGTGTTTTGTTATGTCAATGTGAGTGTGGTCAAGTTGGGGGATGATATTTGGCCGGCACTAAGCATTTTCGGGGAATGTTTTTTATATGGACAACCAAAAACTAATTTGGACAGGAGCATCCCATTTTTTTGGGTCTTCTTAATTTGTATACCTGTATGCAAGTTAAAGAGTCATTAATAACTAATTTTTTGTCTTGGAATTGACATATTTTATATTCCCTTCGTTCCTAAATAATAGGATGGTTTCTATAAATAGATGTTTCAAAAAAATAGGCTGGTTTCCTAATGGGGAAAGTTAAATGTTACTAGTTTTCTTGGACCACTTTTCTCTTAACTTCTTTTATTGACAAGTGTCATGAGGACCATTTCACTTTATTATTTCTCTTAATTTCCTTAATTTTCTCTAAAAACAAAACCAGCCTAATTAGGAATGGAGGGAGTAGGAGTTGTAGTGATCTTGGAATATGATTCACAAATTTCTCATAAAAATTCTAATTCTATCTAAACCCTTATCACTATACAGGTTAATATAAGCTCATGCTTTCAATTCTGTTGACTAATGTATATGTCGGTAATTTCTAGGAGGTTATCATTATGTTGATGATGACAACAATTAACTGTAATGTTTATCTAAAAAATTTGTGAGAAAAGAAAATCTTTATCTAAAAATAGTCGGTTAATTATTTAGTTATACGTTAACGATAAAAAAATCTATTTGGTTAAAGTTAAAAAAAAAAAAAAAACACAGCACATCATATTTTATTCATCATCCATCGGACAAGAATAGTGTAGGTTAGTGATGGATTTGACTTCCCTAGTATCTTCCTTAGAGCGTCCACAATGAACAAATAATAAGTGGACTAAATCCATATTTGGTCAAAATTCCAATCACAGTGCGCTGGAATAAAAGTCAATTTGGTTGGATTTTTCTGGGTTTCAGAGTATATTTGGTCCTGAAACTGGAGTAAATCTAAACCAATTTACTCCAAGTAACCTTTAATCAGCTACTCCAAGTCGCTTAGCCGGTTTTTTTTAAATATAAACCAATTTACTCTCAAAAAAAAATATTAAATAGTCCAAGACATCATACAACACAACCCTAGAGTTGGTGAAATAAAAGGTTTGCACTTGAATCACTGATGTGAAAAAAAGGATATTTTCTTGAAATATTTTGAGTTTAGTTTGGTTGGTCATGTTTAGAGTGGTCCCAAGCAATTTTATCTTGTAAAACAGGGAAATTTTAGTTTGGTTGGTCATATTTTAAGCCTTGTTACACAGAAATAGGTATAATACACTGTATGTCGTTTTCATCCAAAAGAAAGGGTAAAACAAGTAAGAGGATGGATATTTATAATACCCATACAAATTCCACCCTTAACCTATTCGGCTATGACAAATTTTATCCCACACGACTTTGCGGGATGGCTTCCCGTAAGAGCGACTTCTTTATCGTTGGATGATCAAATCAACGGTGAGATTCACATTCAGGAAAATACCTTAAAACATTAATAAGGCAATCACAATATTCAAGGATTCAATTATTGAGAGTTTATTTAGCATTCATTTATCCCCATAACCCAAGGAAAAATATTTAATGGGGGCGTTTTATGATGGGAGCATGGGAGACAAATCATGTTTTGACACGTGTCTTTGCTATAAATTGATTCCATCAAATTTTGACATGATTCATCCCTCATGCCCCCATCATAAAACGCCCCCATCAAAAATTTACTCATTACCCAAGGAGTGATTCTGCTTTGACTGAAGAATTGCACCGCGAGAGATCAGACGGTCCTAACTGTGCGTTCTAAACATTGAGATAGGGTGGCCGAGTGAGCAGTTTTGGGTCCCACCACCCCACTCACATGGTGTAGATTTCGGTTGCAATTCTTCAGTGCATTAATCATTTTCGATTAATTAATTATCCATGGCGTGGTGACATTTCATTATGCCAGATGGGTTCATTGTTCCAGATTTCGGGTAGATTTCTAGGGACAAGTCCCTTTATTGTTGTAATAATTAGATCGAAAATGATTTACTCACCGAAGAATTTGCACCGCATTCTCACCGTGTGAGAAGATGTGAGAGGATGGGTGGGTCCCACTTGTGCCCCACTCCTATCCCAATCAACGAACGTTGCCATGAGTTTGTGCGATCTTCCTCGGTGCACGGTGCAAATTCTTCGGTGGGTCTAGCAAGTCCCTACGCCGGTTTTTTATTTTAATATAAACCAATTTACTCTCAAAAAAATATTAAATAGTCCAAGACATCATACAACACAACCCCTGAGTTGGTGAAATAAAAGGTTTGCACTTGAATCACTGATGTGAAAAAAGAATATTTTCTTGAAATATTTTGAGTTTAGTTTGGTTGGTCATGTTTTGAGTGGTCCAAGCAATTTTATCTTGTAAAACTGGGAAATTTTAGTTTGGTTGGTCATATTTTAAGTCTTGTTTCACAGAAATAGATATAATACATTGTATGTCGTTTTCATCCAAAAGAAAGGGCAAAACAAGAAAGAGGGTGGATATTTATAATACCCATACAAGTTCCGCCCTTAACCTATTCGGCTATGACAAATGCTATCCCACACAACTTTGCGGGATGGCTTCCCGCAAGAGCGACTTCTTTACCGTTGGATGATCAAATCAGTGGTTAGATTCACATTCAGGAAAATACCCTTAAATCATTAATAAGACAATCACAATATTCAAGGATTCATTTATTGGGAGTTTATTTAACATTCATTTGTCCCCATTACCCAAGGAAAAATATTTGATGGGGGCGTTTTGTGATGGGGGCATGGGGGACAAATCATGTTTTGGCACGTGTCTTTGCTATAAATTGATTCCATCAAATTTTGACATGATTCGTCCCTCATGCCCCCATCATAAAACGCCCCCATCAAAAATTTACTCATTACCCAAGGAGTGATTCTGCTTTGACCGAAGAATTGCACCGCGAGAGATAAGACGGTCCTAACTGTGCGTTCTAAACATTGAGATATGGTGGCCGAGTGAGCAGTTTTATGTCCCACCACCCATTCACACGGTGTATATTTCGGTTGCAATTCTTCGGTGCATTAATTATTTTCGATTAATTAATTATCCATGGTGTGGTGACATTTCATTATGCCAGATGGGTTCATTGTTCCAGATTTCGGGTAGATTTCTAGGGACAAGTCCCTTCATTGCTGTAATAATTAGATCGAAAATGGTTTACTCACCGAAGAATTTGCACCTCACTCTCACCATGTGAGAAGATGTGAGAGGATGGGTGCGGCCCACTTGTCCCCCACTCATATCCCAATCAACGAACGCTGTCATGAGTCTGTGCGATCTTCCTCGGTGCACGGTGAAAATTCTTCGGTGGGTCTAGCAAGTCGCTTAACCGGGTTTTTTTTAATATAAACCAATTTACTCTCAAATTTTTTTTAAATAGTCCAAGACATCATACAACACAACCCTAGAGTTGGTGAAATAAAAGGTTTGCACTTGAATCACTGATGTGAAAAAAAGGATATTTTCTTGAAATATTTTGAGTTTAGTTTGGTTGGTCATGTTTTGAGTGGTCCCAAGCAATTTTATCTTGTAAAACTGGAAAATTTTAGTTTGGTTGGTCATATTTTAAGTCTTGTTTCACAGAAATAGGTAAAATACACTGTATGTCGTTTTCATCCAAAAGAAATGGTAAAACAAGAAAGAGGGTGGATATTTATAATACCCATACAAGTTCCACCCTTAACCTATTCGGCTATGACAAATGCTATCCCACACGACTTTGCGGGATGGTTTCCCGCATGAACGACTTCTTTACCGTTGGATGATCAAATCAACGGTTAGATTCACATTCAAGAAAATACCATTAAAAAATTAATAAGGAAATAACAATTTCAAGGATTCATTTATTGGGAGTTTATTTAGCATTCATTTGTCCCCATTACCCAAGGAAAAATATTTGATGGGGGCGTTTTCTGATGGGGGCACGGGGGATAAATCATATTTTGACACGTGTCTTTGCTATAAATTGATTCCATCAAATTTTGACATGATTCGTCCCTCATGCCCCCATCATAAAACGCCCCCATCAAAAATTTACTCATTACCCAAGGAGTGATTCTGCTTTGACTGAAGAATTGCACCGCGAGGGATCAGACGGTCCTAACTGTGCGTTCTAAACATTGAGATAGGTGACCGAGTGAGCAGTTTTGGGTCCCACCACCCCACTCACACGGTGTATATTTCGGTTGCAATTCTTCTGTGCATTAATCATTTTCGATTAATTAGTTATCCATGGCGTGGTGATATTTCATTATGCCAAATGGGTTCATTGTTCCGGATTTCGGGTAGATTTCTAGGGACAAGTCCCTTCATTGCTGTAATAATTAGATCGAAAATGATTTACTCACCGAAGAATTTTCACCGCATTCTCACCGTGTGAGAAGATGTGAGAGTATAGGTGGGTCCCACTTGTCCCCCACTCCTATCCCAATCAACGAACGTTGACATGAGTCTGTGCGATCTTCCTCGGTGCACGGTGCAAATCTTCGGTGGGTCTAGCAAGACTCAAATTAAATAGACCATTCATCTCATTAAGTGTTCTCCAAAGAAATTGCTACAAATTGCTACACAGAGACGAAATTGGTACACAAAGAGTGTTAATCCAATTAGCCATCCCATCAACAAGATACAATCGCGACCCTCGACACATTGAGGAAATTGTTACAAATTAAGGAAATTGGTACATAGAGGGAGGATAGGAAACTGGTATACAGAGAGAGAGGAGAGGAAATTGCTACACACAGAGACAAAATTGGTACACAGAGAGGTGGGGATCTAACCTTACAGTGAGAATCGTTCCACTGTATTAGACAAATGTTAGCAGAAACTTGTACAATTTCTCATGGCATAATCAGAAAACACGAGCTTTCATTTAGAGAATACCCGTGAAATAGAATTCATCACTTTCATTGAGAAAAAAATACACTACTACTTTGCCACAGTAAAGAATTTGATGCTGGCGAGTTTCTAACTCAGGTCATCGGTATCATCACCCAGTGACTTGACCACTTACTACAAAATTACGTTGGATGGAACAAGTCATTATTTCCTGGATAAACTGCTCGTATCTCTATTTAGTCTTTTCCTTGCACTCCGAAAATAACATCCACTTCCTGCAGAGTAGGTTCATATCCTTCTTCACTTCTTAGAAATCCTCCTCTCCCATCTTCTGAGTTTATGTACGAGTCGTTCAATTTCTTTAGCCCAGAGGCTGGCTTCTCCAAATCATCTTTAGTAAATTGGTTGTTGATAAACACTTGTAGTAAATTCCAAAAAGGAGTTGTTGCTAGCAGATCCCGTTGTTTATTATCATGCAGTAACTTCTCCTCCTTCATACAAACAAAGAGATCTTGCAAGGGACCCAAGCCTTCCTTAAATGCCTGCTTCTTTTTTTAATATCATCATTCTCGACCACTGATTAGTAGTGTTATCAAAGATCAAACATTAACAGCAGTCAGAAAATATACTAAGCAGAGAAGCATCAATCAGATCCTTAACTTTCATGGTTTACTTTAAAAATCACATAACATTAACCACATGCTGAACTCAGACTTGAAACTAGTATTAACATACTCAAGCATATGAATCTCTCATCAAATCCGGAATTACTTCTTAAATGGTTATAATGTCAAGTTGGTACAGCGTATAGATATAAACTCACAACTGCATTGCTTGTGTTTGCCATATGGTTCAACCTTAACCATATGGAGATTTGTTGTGCAAAACACAAAAAGTCTTAAGAGTTAAATGAGTGACACTTACCAGTTAGCACTTTTTGTGGAAGAGACTTCATTAAAATATAAAACAAAGATTTTTGTAGTCAGCCATGTATAGGTTTTTCTACAGTGCCTCATAAGATGAAAGAAAGTGTTTGCACCATCATAGATTCAGAATGAAATATACCAAGTGAAAAAAAAAAAAAAAAAAAATCCTCGCATAATTCTTTCTATCAATTTTTAGTCTTTGAACAAAGAATATTTTGTGGATAATTTTGTAATCAATAAATCTTATCTGATAAATCGTACCTGTTTCCGGTTCATTGCTCGGAGCTTTTCCCTCTAATTTTCCTTTCTTTCTTTGCATCACAACTTCCCCCTTTCCTGTTTTATTCTTCTGAGGGCTTTCCAATGCTTTTTCGTCGCCACCTAGCCCACTTTCCATCTTTGTCCGATCCTCCATTAAACTGAATAAATACTTCGGAAAAAAAAACAGAATAAAAATCAAAACCTAGAATTAGAGTTAGACTATGGAGACCTTAATAAAGATTGAAACCTACAGTCAGTGTTACAGACTTAGAAAAGGAGTAAATTAGGACAACGACGACAAAAGAGAACCAAATTCTGAAACAGAAAAATAAGTGAGAAAAAAAGAAATTCGGATTGCACTTGCAGATTATCAGAGGACCTAACATAAAAATTCAGAATATAAAAAACCGACCTACCTATCGATACAAAATTCAAACTGGAATCTTCTACTAGATCTGGTTTCTATGGGAGATGGACGGATGAATCTTAAACGTCTATTGGATCAAGGTGAAACCCTAATCTTGTACTTAGAACATGTGAAAGAGAAATAATCTTCACTCCATTGAAAAAAACGTCGCCAAGTTGCACTTCCTTCTGGACGGACCGCGTTGCAGAACAACACAAAATACAAGATTCCCTTTTTCTCTCACAATTTTTTTATGGGTCCCAGTGGGCCCGCGGAGGACAGCAGGGGGTCCAGCTTTTAGGGTTGGGTTTGTGTCTGGTTGTTTTTGTGTGGTTTAAATTCTCGGTTCACCGGGTTCACCAAGAATTTTTGTAATATACTTATGTGAGTCATCAGAACCTTTCCTTTTCTGTTTTTCTAGAGTCCTAACTCCTAAGTCCTAAGGTTTGAAAACCGGTCAAACCTTTTTTCTATTGTTGGATTATTATTTCCAACACAAACTTTAGAAACTCAAGAACATTTAATGGGGAACGATCCCGATGACTTAGTTGAGATAAAGAGAGGTTCATATTTGTTCTTGCAACAGATAAATCTAAGGTTAGAAACACATCCACGCGACACCAAATTAAAAAGGTCTTATTAATTGGTATACCCGTATACAAGTTAAGGAGTCGGGGAAAGCCACTTTTGATAAAGGGAAAACTGATTTCCCTCTGGATCAATTTGCAGCCATTGGGCTGATGTTTCTTGGGGTTACTCTGTGCGTGTACAACATGCATAGTCAGCAAGAGAAGCGTATAGATTTCTGGATGCTAGACGAGAATAACAATGATTTCGCCTCAACTGCCAATGAACCCGGACATTTGATTGGAGATGCCGGATTAGCATTAACTTACAAAAGCAAAAGAATGATTGGACAACTTATAACCCGATTGCTCTGGGTAATAACAACGATGTCCTGTTGTGGGAAAATCGATGCATATCGTGTTATGATACGTCTACAGGAACATTGAGGGAAATATGGGAAACGATACCGTTTGGAACATGTATTAACATAGTTCTGCACATGAAGAGCAGCGTCTCCTTAGAAGATTTCGTAGGAGTATCGGAGACGTGTGGTGAAAATATCCATGTCGCTAAGAGCAGTTCCTATGGCAATGAACAAAAATAAAAATTTGTTGAGCCACGTGGATGAACAAACTGCATTCTCCACTATGGGAAACAAGGCAAAATGAACAAATCTGATATTTTAGGTTCCCACTATTGATTTTATTAACATAAACTAATAAGAATTGGGTCCCACTAATGATTTTATTTATACAAACTAATAAGAGTTTGGTCCCACAGATTATTTAACTAATAAAATAAATAATAAAAAATAAACCATAATTATAATAATCAGGTTTTGGAGAGGGAATATGTGAGGGGCAACATTCCTTCTGACCTCAATGATATTCCCTCCAACTCCAGCGATCTTCCTTCCAACTCCGCGTCTATGGCACGATCGCCCGACTTTACCACAAATGCGCGCTGGATGTTCCGACTCAATGTTCAAAGCAACAGATTTGATGATTGAACATCCATTTTTCATGTTTGTTCATGCCATAGTGGGAGCAAAATGAACAAACTCTGAGTTTGTTCATCCCATAGGAACTGCTCTCATCCAATAACTGATTTATAGAATTACTACTGTCTATTTGTCTTTATTATTAAGTAATAAGTTATAGAACTACTATTGTCTATTTGTCTTTATTATTTAGTAATAAGGTTATGTTTAGATTTTGTAATATAAGGTAATAACAGAGTATTACCATAAATATATTCTTATTTAGTTTGTCCAGCGCTTGCACGTACCGCCACAAAGTAAATATGCGTACAAAAGTCTCAATGTTGACTATATTTTGGGGTATTATCACCTGTGTAACTGTACCGCCTGTGTAAGGGAAATTCCTATGAAATGAACAAAATTTTTTCCTCCCACTTTCAACTTAAAAAACATGAAAAACGTGTAACTGTACATCATGTGTTAGGGAAATTCCTATGCAATTGGACTCATCCACAAGTGAAGAATGTCACTGGCAGCCTGGCACGACATAAAACTAGAAGTGGGTTTGAAGAAGATATGGGCCTAAAAGAAGACTTTCCAAGAGGACCCAAGATCTACAACCGTTCAACACCCAGAAGCTCATCAACATCCAACGACATCTCCATAAGTAACATCAACATCTGAAGCATCCGTCCAAAACCCTAGCCTCCTGTCTCCTCCCCTAATCAAGCAGAAACCAAACACCACCTTCATATCAGCTTCTCTCCAACGGTCCAACCTCTGCAAAACCTTCATTTCACCCTTCCATCAAATCCATCCCCGACCATCTCTGATCACAGCCACTTTCTCAACTGGCCATCAATCAAACTCCTAATCTTTATCTCTCTCCATCTTGTCTTCTTTTCTTATTAAGAACAGAAACCCTATTAGATAGGATTGAGAGAGATAAGACTAGGGTTAGCTTCAACATCTGGAAAACTAGGCCTGCAGAGATGAATTGAAGAAGGGAATTGCCAGAGAACGCGTTTTGCATTCATTAATATCGTTGCATTCATTCTTTAGTACCGAAAGTGCTTTAGTACTGTAACCTGTCGCTTTGGAGTACTTATAGTCTGTTGACTCTGTTTAGGAATGTGTGTGCTCCCGAGCAGACAAGAGTGTTTTCCGTTCCACACTCTAGAACCATCTCTCCCCTTTTTTATGAGAATAACATTATCTAAAGCTCCATTTTTTGTAGCCGTTAGATTCTTCTTTTTTTCACCAGGAATTGTCGTTATTTGGTTAATTGACCAATTTTGTGTATATTAAATAGACTAATGCTATCCCACACGACTTTGTGGGATAGCTTCCCTCAAAAGCGGCTTCTTTACCGTTGGATGATCAAATCAATGGTTAGATTCACATTCAGGAAAAGACCCATCACTTTCAGGAAAAGACTCACTACTTTTAGGAACAGACCCACCACTTCCCCTAAAGGGTTCAAGGATGTTAGATCTGGGTTTTAGCATGATCTAACAGTAAAGAAGCCTCTTTTGCGGGAAGCCATCCCGCAAATTCGTATGGGATAGCAGTGCTCAAATAAATATAGGTGGTAAAGAGATAAGAATTTGACTAATGCTATCCCAGACGACTTTGTGGGATAGCTTCCCGCAAAAGCGACTTCTTTACCGTTGGATGATCAAATCAACGGTTTGATTCACATTTAGGAAAAGACTCATCACTTTCAGGAAATGACTTACTACTTTTAGGAGCGAACCCACCACTTCCCTTAAAGGGTTCAAGGCTATTAGATCTGGGTTTTAGCATGATCTAACAGTAAAGAAGCCGCTTTTGCGGGAAGCCATCCCGCAAAGTCGTGTGGGATAGCACTGCTTTAAGAATTTTACTTATTTTTTCTTTTTATATTCACGAAAAATATGCGTGAAATTTCTGGATTTTCCCCCTTAATATATTAATTTGGAAAAAAAAGTCATGATATATTAGGTACTCAGACTTCCAAATTGAGTTTAGACTTCGGGTGAAAAATGGTGTTTCACTTGTCACCTTTCTTTGAAAGATTTGAGTGGAAACTTCTTTTTCCACCTCTGATACGGGTGAAAATTTGTGTTCACTTTTATTCTACCATGATATTTTACAAAGTTTAATTTACCACAAAAACTAAATTAAGAAAAAATTACATCCAAATTAGATAAAGTACTCCAAACATTCGCCAAGAGCCCAAGACATTATGCACAAAGGTAGAAGCCGCACCAATCACCAGAGATTTGGCTTCAACAATGAGATCGGGATCTGTTTTGATTCTTTTGAACATGTGTGTCTTAAAAAATACGAGCATTACGCTGGATCCATAAAACCCGACAAAGCGCAGCAGGTATGAGAGCCCAGAAAACCTTTGCCTGAACTAGAGAAGTAATTAGAATTCCAACAATGAGCAAGTTCTTGGGAATGGCCAGGGCCAACCAAAATAGGGAGAAGCATCCACCAGACCTCATGGGCAGTCTTACAGTCATCCTTAATGATACCTTTCTAGCAAGCATGTCTGCCGTATTAAGCTTGCTATGAAGGCATAAACTCTTGACGATGGAAGTTTTCCTAATAAGAAATCTCTAGGGGTCACTACGCAAATTAGCAATCTTATAAGAGAGGAAATGTTAAATCCAATTTAGCGATATCGTTATCCAGTTTTGCTGGTCCATAGAAAGCTTAATTTTCATAAACCTCCAAATTTTTCTTTTTTAATGCAACACCTTGTTGGTTGAAGAGTTCTTGCAAAAAATGTTACAAACCAATTAACATAGTTTGCCGGAACTATAATTTATAATCTCGTGAGGGTTTACATAGAGATCTACCCACAAAACCTTTCCAAAAACTACCCTTAAAAACTAACCAAAAACCACTAAACCTATCAATCTTATTACGATGAATCCGTCTCCGATTCACCCATCTGGTGGTACTCCGTGACTTTGGTTACCATGTGGTTCACTTTTTCAGCAAACATGAATGCTTCCCCCTTTTCCTGTAAGTAACGCGCTCTCACCGCTTCGTGCTACAAAAACATCACACAAACTTAGTTTGTGACGTAAAAATTGAAAAGAGTGGATATATTTGTGGATGGGGAAAAACGATTTGCTGGTTTTTAAGGAATTGAGGAGACGACCGTATGGAGGAGACTCCTCGAACCGAGCGAAATGTTAAACCTCACACAGATGCACCGCTGCAAATGGGGTGCTTTAGATTCGAGAGATCAATCTGTAGTACTCCGGCCTAAATCAAGACAATGACCGTTCCAGAGTAAATTCGGTCACAAGAGATGATGGGTTGATTTGTAGGAGGGAAGCTGAGAAATGTGTGGAATCAATGGTAATCAAAGATTGTGGTTGTGTGAATTCTGAATATGATAAGCTCTGAATGATTGAAATTGCTCAATTGAGAGTAGTTTCTCAATTGATGAGTTGATGATCTCGTGTTTTCGATGAGACGTGAGATTGATGATTCAATCATGATTCAGAGACTTATTTATATTGCTGGAATCGTAGACACCATGATACCATGAAGTGTGACGGTTGATGGAATCAAGGAGTGGGGAAGTGGAGATC
The DNA here is from genome assembly GCF_003573695.1 of Papaver somniferum. Lineage (NCBI taxonomy): Eukaryota > Viridiplantae > Streptophyta > Magnoliopsida > Ranunculales > Papaveraceae > Papaver > Papaver somniferum. The sequence continues at coordinate 59,494,926 of NC_039367.1, forward strand.
GTGTTTGAAACCAGTTGCTCAACGTGTAGAGACTTGGTCGATTTTCCACCCACTACCTCGTGAATTCCTTCAACTGATTGCACGACTTGCTCACAATCCATCGTGTGTTTGAACACACGTGCCGTAGACCGCCAGACCAAAACCCTAAGTGATATCCCCCCAAGTGACACGATTGACGTCTCGTGGTTTGTTAGTCAATTGATGACTTCGTGGTTTGATGGGACGATGAGTCCATGTAGTCGTTGAGTTGAACATGATGTTCTGAAACTCGTGAATTGAACATGTCATGAGACAGAGCTATAGTTCTTACGATCAAGTGAGCAAGTATTGCTCATTTGATGGATCGTTGAATATTGATTGTTGAACCAATATTCCTTGGTTTGAACAAATATTTATCATCTGAGCAAGTGTTGCTCATGTGATGAATTGTTGAACATTTGATCGTCTGAGCATGTGTTGCTCGTCTGATGGATTATTCGCAGCGTACCAAAATATTAATTAGAATACTGGTCGTTGAACCGGGCATAATTAATAAAATTAATGACCATGAGGTCGTCATAAAATTATTAAGGTTAGAATCTGGAATGATGATCCTTGGATTCAGAAACCCTAATTTGATCAATTGATGATCAATTCATGGCTCATCAGAATTTCAACCATGGGATGAAGGAGGGAGCGACTACATGGGACCGTGGATCAACCATGTAGTGTCCATATGCTCACGTGAGCAAATACAAAGAACTTCTGCAGAGTTGACGATTTGTTGGTGAAAGAATGATTAAATGCTGGTTTAATCATTTATTCGAAAATGCTCGTCTGAGCCTTAGGTGAGAAAACCTAATTAATTATGACGGAGCGAGGGACCGACCATGGAGTCATGAAACCGGACCTGGGTTGACCCGCGACCGCCTGATGATCACTTCATGAAAATCCAAAGTGTTTGGGAGAGTTTTGGACCTAATACGAGCAATAGTGCAAATTAGGTCAAAACTGTGAAAATTGATGGGACTGGCTTCCATGAGCCAAAGAGCCAATCTTGGTCGGTCAAGATAGCGTGCTCGTGTCCCCAAGGCGTCCGCGTCTCAGTTCTGAGAATTTTGATATTTTCTGACGTGCAATTGAGCATCCATTTGTGAAAATATGCCAAAATTAGGGTTTCGACGAAACTGAGGAAAAACACCATGAGATGATGAAAAATAATTATAAAATAAGGAATGAGGAGGCGTGGGACCGCCGTGGTCAAGGAATGGTCGGTCGGTCGTGACCATGGTCCGGTGGTGCCTTTTCCTTAATTTTATAATATTTTGATGATTTTATGAAAAATTCATGAATTTTGAGAAATTTGATGAATTTTGGGAGTTTCCATGAATTGAAGGAGTTTTCATGAGTTCAAGGAACCAAAAGATATTAAAATAATAAAACAAGGGCGTGTGGGACCGTGGAAGGCATGAGTGGCCGGTCAGGGCCCGGTCCCACAAGTTTCCCTAATTTTATAATGATTTTATGAAAAATTCATGAATTTTGAGAAATTTGATGAATTTAGGGAGTTTCCATGAATTGAAGGAGTTTTCATGAGTTCAGGGAAGCAAAAAATATTAAAATAATAAAAACAAGGGCGTGTGGGACCGTGGAGGCATGGCCGGCCGGCATGGGCCCGGTCCCACGAGTTTTCATGATTTTTTTAATATTATTTAGGTATTTTTGATGATTTGAGGGAATTTTTCCTAATTTGAGAGAAATACCATGAAATCAAAGAATTTGACGAATTCAAGGAAAACTAATAATAAAATAATAAAACAAAGGGGCGTGTGGGACCGGCTAGGGCATGGCCGGCCGGCCAAGGCCCGGTCCCACAAGTTTTCATAATTTATATTATTATTTGATGATTTATGCAAAAATACCATGAAATCAAGGAGTTTTTTCATGAAATTAGAGAAATAATAATAATAATAATAAAATAATAAGGAACCGTGGGTGTGGGGCCGGTTGGGACCAAGGCATGGCCGGTTGGCCAATGGTCACGCCCCACACTCCTTTCCTTAATTTTATATTATTTTGTATGGATTTATGGAAGTACCATGAAACCTGTAGGATCATAATCTCGCAACAATTATGTCTCAGCGAAATTATCAATGGTACAACACAATAGCGTGGCAGAATAATTTCAGAAACGACGTCAGCAAGGAACATGAGAAAGATGTGATAGTCTTGCGAAACTTAGAGAGCTTGCGAAGTTAACATTTGTAAGGTTGCGAGAATGTCGCAAATCATATCCGAAAATAAAGGATAGATTAGCTGTCATCCATTATGTATTTCCTTATAAATAGTCATTCGAGTTGTAAAGAAGGAGAGATCTTTTTTGAGTAAGAAACAAGTAAATAGGAGAGAGAAAATTCAGAGCAGAGATCATTCTTGACTTCTTTATCTTTCTTGTAAGAATATTCAAAAATTAATCAATAAAATTAAGAGTGTAAACCTAAAAATGAGCTGATCAACAATAAAATCATATGAGGGGTGTAGTGTAGGATTTCCTGCAACTACATAATCGCGCTAGAAACAGGGAATTGAAGATCGAAAGTTGAAGATTGTTGATTGAGAATATTCAAATCAAGAAAGTGATTAAATAAATCAGTGAATCAGTTAAAAGAAATATGAGTAGAATTAATGAAAATGGCAAAAGATTGGAGTGTAATATGATAACAAAAAGCTTGATCAATGAATTTCATGAAAACGTCAAAGGAAGAATACATAAACGAAATTTTGAAGGAAAGAAAGTTATAGCGGTAGAAAAAATATCACCCTTGAAAGAGTGGGAAAGGCAAAAAATTGCATTCATGGCGGAAGAAATACCAAAAGAAAATTTGAACCATACATCTCTGTTGGTCATCACAGTGCCTATTACACGAAAAGAGAAGGATACATCAATAAAATCCACAGGAGAATGGATGTTTAACAGAACTTTAAGCGATACAGGAAGTTCAGTTGATATAATATTTTATCATGCATTCTGGGGAATGGGATTTAAAAATGAAGAAATGTCCAGTTCAGCATATTTTTTTCACGGCTTTGGAAAATCCACAACAAAACCTAAAGGAGAAATAGTGGTGCGAATTCCACTTGGAGAAATCGAAACATATGTAACATTGTGCGTGGTGGATATGGCATCGCCATATAATATGTTATTAGGAAGATCATGGATACATGCGATAAAAGCCGTGGTATCAACGTTGCATCAATGTATTAAATTCCACACTCCGAATGGAATAGGTGAAATTAGATGAGATGTTGACAATGCGAAATTATGTCATCAAATTGAAGTAAAACATTATGAAGAACAAGCAAAAAAGAAACAATTTCGCAGAAAATTGGCAAAGGAAGCAAAGAAGAAAGAAGAATTTAGAGTATATATGATAAGGGCAAAAGAAGGAAAAGGAATACCCAGCGAAATTTCGGAAGAAGGGGAAGGACCCATAAAAGCAATAAAAGAACCAACACCAATGGGAGAACCTAAACCCAGTTACACTGCCACAGAACCAACAAAAGAAATAAATGTTGGGACTGTAGAGGAGCCTCTAATGTTGAGAATTGGAACCAAAATGGAGATAGAAGAAGAAGAAAGAACTGTCAACTTTTTCTGAGAATATAAAGATATTTTCTCAGGAAACATGGATGAGATACCAGGAATAGATCCATCAATTGCTTGCCACAAATTGGAGGTTAACAAAAATGTGAGACCATTTAAGAGAATAAGAAAAATTGCAACAACTTACCATTCCCAAATAGAAGAAGAATTACAGAAAATGCTTGAGGCAGGAATTATATGAGAAGCTAAATACCCAGAATGGATAGCGAATATGGTCATTGTCCCAAAGAAAAACAAGGGAATCAGGATTTGCATAGATTTCACTGATTTGAACAAAGCTTTCCCCAAAGATAGCTTTCCGTTACCCGATATTCCTCAAATGGTGGAATCTGCAGCGGGAAATGATAGGGTATCATCTTTAGATGGGTACAAAGGGTATAACCAAATTCCTCTCGCTGAAGAAGATCAAGAATATACTGCTTTCTTTTCCCCTAGAGGTTTATATTGTTACACGAAAATGCCATTTGGTTTGCGAAATGCGGGAGCGACATATCAAAGAATGGTAGAGAAGGTGTTCGCAAAATGGATACATAAAACATTAGAAGTATACGTGGACGACATGTTAGTAAAGAGTAAAGAAGCTAAAGACCATGTACAAGACTTGAGGGAGATTTTTGAACAAATGCGGCAGTATAACATTAAATTGAATCCTGAGAAGTGTACTATTGGAGTTGCATCGGGAAAATTTTAGGCTACATTGTATCAAAGGAAGGAATACAGGTTGATCCAGAAAAAGTGCAAGCAGTTCGTGACATGCCAACACCAGCAACAATAAAATGTACAGAAGTTGAATGGGCTTCTAGCTTCGCTGGGGAGATTCATTTCGCGATCATCAGACAAATGCAAATATTTTTTCGATATACTCAAGAAGGGTGCAAAATTTAAATGGAGTGATGAATGTGAAAAGGCTTTTCAAGGAATCAAAGAACATCTTATGAATACAACTATTTTACAAAAGGCAGAACCAGGAGAAGAATTATTGATTTACCTTGCGACAACGTCGCATGCATTAAGTGGTGTTATTGCGAGTAGACGCAGGAGTGGAGAAACCCATTTATTACATTAGCAAAACTTTTAATACTGCTGAGAAGAATTACTCAAAGATTGAAAAGTTAATCTTAGCATTCTATGCATCATTTAAGCTCCGCATATACTTTCAAGCACACAAGATAAAGGTATTAACAAAAGTACCAATTGAATCAGTGATGAAGAATTCTAAAAGATCAGGAAGGGTAGAGATGGAATGCACAAGTAGGCCACTTTGATATTAAATATGAAATTTTGTCTTCACAAAATCACAAGTTGTTGCGGATTTCTTGGCAGAATTTCCTTTAGAAGAAGATGAAGCAGTAGAAGAAATGATGGATGTAGAAGAAGAACATGGAGATCCAAAAGATTTATTAACAGAACCAAATAGATGGGAAATATTGGTAGATGGATCATCAAATGGAGAAGGAAATGGAGTTGGAATTGTTTTAATTTCGCCAGAAGGAATAAAGATGGCTTTTTCATTCAGATTGGAATTTGCATCCACTAATAATGAAACAGAATATGAAGCTGTGATACATGCTTAAAATTCGCAATAGAAATGAAACTAGAAAATGCCAGGATCACTAGTGATTCGCAGCTAGTTATTCGCCAAATAAAAGGAGAGTATACTACAAATGAACCATCCTTGAAGAAATACAAGAAGCTGGTTGAAGAATTATCAGCGAAAATCCCAAAGATAAAATGGAGGCACATTTCAAGAAAGGATAATAGACTCGCAGACGCTTTTTTTCATCTCAAGCATGATGACAGATCCAACTGCGAGATGCATAAAAATACAAACACTTCTGTCACCATCAATAAATAAAGAAGAGGAAGATGTGGATGTGATGATGATAGATAATGAAAAAGAAGAACAAATGAACAATGTCGCAGACTGGAGAATGGAACTTCATGCATATTTGGCGAAAGGAGAAACACCAAGAAATAGATTGGAAACACACAAGTTAAAAAGCCGAGCAACGAATTATGAATTAAGAGATGGGTTGCTATACCGAAAATCCTTTAGTGGACCATCACTCAGATGTTTGACACGAGAGGAGGAAAAATGCTGAAAATGTTACATAGTGGAGATGCTGGCAATCATAGTGGAGGAAGATCTTTGGCACATAGAGCAAAAATGCAAGGTTATTATTGGCCATACATGCATGAAGATGCAAAACAAATATCAAGACGTGCGAAGATTGTCAGCGACATGGAAAGAAAATACATGCACCAGGAGCACCATTGTCATCTTCAACCAGTGTATGGCCCTTTGGAAAATGGGGCTTAGACATTGTGGGGCCATTTTTACCAGGAACTGGACAAAGAAGATACTTAATAGTCGCAACAGATTATTTCACAAAATGGACAGAAGTGAAGGCAGTACAACATATTCGCGACAAAGATATCTTTACATTCATATTCGAAAAATCATTTGCAGATTTGGAATTCCTGCACAGTTGGTATCTGATAATGGGAAACAGTTTGAGGAGAATATAGAAATGTTACTTAATGCATTCAAGATAAAATGTGGAAAGTCCACTCCTTTGTATCCACAAGCTAATGGGCAAGTAGAAGCAACAAATAAAACAATTGCAGATATATTAAAGAAGAAATTGGAAGGACATCACAGATCATGGTGCGAACAAGTACATAATGCAGTATGGGCTTATAATACAACTAGAAGAGAAGCTACTGGAATGTCACCTTTTTGTTTAACATACGGAGTTGAAGCGGTGTTACCAACAGAAGTTGTTATTCCGACAACAAAAAGAGAAGCTTGGGAGAAAAATCTTAGTGCGGGTTTAATTTTAAACAAACTTGATGAATTAGAAGAAGAAGAGAAAAACTTTACAACATATGGAGAATTATCAGCGAAGATTAGCTCGAGAATATAATAAACGTGTCAAAATACTGAATTTCAACCAGGAGATTTAGTTCTGCGAGAAACACCAATATATCAGCGAGAAAATGGTGGAAAATTAGCGAAAAAATGGGATGGACCTTACATCATTAAGGAGATAGTTGGAACAGGAGCTTATAGATTAATGGATCCAGAAGGAGAGATGTTGGTCATAGATTAGACAGACCATGGAACAGGTTGTATTTGAAAAGATATTATCAGTAAGAAGCTTTGAGAAGTTATGAATTCTGAAAAAATAATTGCAGAATTACTCATATCAAAAGAATATCATGATGTGCGAAATTATCGCAGAAATAACCACAAAACAATGACATAAAAGAAAGGGGCGAACCTTTATGGCGTACACCCTAGTTCGTGAATAAAATTTCACAAGAGGCAAATGTAAGACCTAAAGTACGTCATATTAGGGGGTACCTGTTACATGGCTCATGGAAAGGCTACACCGCCACCGGAACCTGAGTCATGGAGATTTGGGGTCAATAAAGCCCATCCGGGAGAGGCACCTTGGATTCTCAACTTAAGCATATGACTTAGGTTGGGCGACTAAGGTCATAAAGAATCTCTCAAGGAGTGCAAAATCTGATCAAGGCGCCGAGGTACACGGTTGAGTCAAGGGTGCCGGGGGCGTTTGAAGCGTCCTTGCCATTCTTGACAAGTCTTGGCTTATACTGCACTCAGACTGAAGAAAACCCCACTTAGGGTGCAGTCTCGTAACCATAATCCCTATAGGAAAAAGGGATAATAGTCTGCGAAAACAACTGGTTGTTGTTAAGACTGGATGGGAGGAGCTAACCTTGTATGGTAGAAGTACGCCTCCTTTGAAGGGGCAACCAGGGGGAGATAAGGGAGGCACCCTCCATTAGGGAGCTGATAAGTGTCTTAAGACGCAAATGTCATGAGTCTTTTTATTCGCAAGGATATTAAGGCTTGTCATATTGGTGCAACAATCCTGAAGAGGCAATAATACAAAAGAAAAAGATAAGACGAGATCAATGAGTTTTCGCATGAAAGTGCGAAGACGTTCTGCGATTTCGTCGCAAGACGGCAATGTCATGGGGCTTTATTTTCGCAAGAATATTTAGGCCTGTCATATTGTTGCAACATTCCTGAAGAGGCCATAATACAAAAGAAAAAGTTAAGACAAGATCAATGGGTTTTTGTATGAAAGTGCAAGGGCGTCCTGCGATTTTGTCCCGATAGCAAGAGACGGCATAATAAGACCTTTAATTAGGAAGGCAAAATAAGACCATATGATAAAACAAATTAATGATAAGCATTCATAACAGATTATTTTTTGCAAGAAAGATAATGAGAGGCAAGTATGGGAATCGATATACAAGAAGCATTATCTTTCTTATCAACAAAATATTAAAAGGAAAAGTTGACTTCAAAGTTATTGAAAAATGTAGCTCTCAAAAGTGATAAAAATAAGAAAGTTCAAGAAAACAAAGCTAGATAAGAAGATCAAGCTTCAATATTAATATCAGTAGCAGGAGATGACAGAAATTTTTCGCCAACATTCTCGCAAGCTTCTCCTTCATTTCGGCTTTGATCTTCGCCATGACTAGCATTTTGATTATCGCCAGCAATTACTTCTTCAAGAGAAATTTCTTTCTCATTCTGATTAACACCAGCAGATACTTCTTTAGAAGGAACCTCTTATTCATCTTCCATGAAATTATCCTCCGCACCGCTTTCGTAATCATAATCACTATCAGTAGGACGAGGAACTTCATCATCATCTACTTCTAGAGGATCAATTGATGTAGGAGGAAGAGAGTTGGACAGTAAGATGCCATTTACAAGGACTTCATCCTGGAGATGAACTTGGCGAAGAAGTGCTCTTTGATGATTCCTATCTTGAATATCTTTAAAGTAAGCAAGATAATCAAGTCTTCTTTCTGCTCGATCGCGAGAACAGTAAGGGTAGAGACGAGCAAGGCATTATCTTTGCGAATTTAAGCATATTTAGCCACCAAGACAGAAATAGAGGAATGAAGATTCTTCTCAGACTCTGCGAAAAATAGAATACAAAATTTTGTTAAGATAAGGAATTCAGAGAGATATGACAAAGAAAAGATAATTAAGGCAGTCAAACTATTATGACTACCTTCCTTTTGCGAAATAAGGTGTTGAATCAAGGATAGACAGCTATTCTCCCAATGGTCCATTGCGTCATCAAATTTATCTCCAACTATATTTTTAAGTCGAGACTGAAGATTTTTCTCTTTAGATACAAGGAAGGCATTTTTCTTCGCAAGAGAAGAATAAGATTCTTCTAATTTGGAATATTGTTCTTTAAGCTGATTTTCCTTCACACTTAAAGTTATTCTACCTTGAATGAGTGTATCTCTTTCAGCGATAGATGATTTTGTTACTTCTTTAAGTTCATTTCTCAAAGAGCGAAGAGATTCTCTTGGTCAGCACATACTTTTTGGAGAATACTAAGTTGTTGCGAAGATATCGCCATCTTGTTTAAATAAGTTCGATTCTCTTAAGATAAGGTTTTATTCTCATCTGATAAAGTTTTCATCCCTAAATTAGCTTTGGTTAAAGAATAAGAAAGACGAGATACTTCATTACTTAATAGATCTTGTCTTTGAACTAATTGGGTATTTTCATTGGTAAGATTATTTATTTGATCAAGAGAATATGAATAGAGGTTATCTAATTGGTTATATTGATCCATCAAGATTTCTTTATCAACACGGGCTTCTTCAACAACAGATTCAAATTGATATCTCTCCATTATTCATTTCTGATTTAATGCTTAACATGTGAAAGAGGGATTTAAAGGATAATTAAACATGAGAAGGATAAAACCATCGAAAAGGCAAATTAAAGACATAGATAAGGAAATCATACCTCTTAATTCATCATTCTTCTTGCGAAGATTGTCACGATCCAGCAAAACATTCTGAAGTTTCTGATTTTCAAGACGAAGAGCATTACATTATTTTTCTAAAGCTGTCTGCGAAGCAGCTTTGTCAGAACCCAAATGCTTGCTCAGAATTTCGCAAACATTAGACTTGATGGGATCAGTAGAAGACTTCTTGCCATCATCCAGAATCTCAGATAAAACCTTGAAAGCAATATCTATCCCTTCCACGGTTTCTTTCATTCGCAGAAGGATCCACAAGGGGAATTTCAATCATAGAAAGATCAACTGGAGAAATGAAATCAGAGGCAGTATTTTCGCGAGTTGGAGATAAAGGTTTATCTTGCGAAGATGTCGCAGGAGATTTGGAAGAAATGAAATCAGAGCAACATCTTCATGAATTGGAGATAAAGGTTTATCTTGCGAAGATGTCGCAGGAGATTTGGAAGAAATGAGTAGGTGGAAGGGAACAGAAGTTGGAACAATCTTGAGGTGGCGAGATTTCTTGTGAGGTTTATGAAGATCTTTATCACCCTGCGAATTACAATCTAGATAAGAAACAGAGGCAACAATATTGTTATTAGAAAAAGATAGTGTTTCTTACTACCTTCTCATTCGCAGACTTTCTTTTATGTGCGACAGCCTTATGCTGTGATTTGGGATTGTTAGGGTTCTGAACTGTAAATTTAGTGTTGGAGCCGCTTTTGCTGAAATAACAAGAGTATGGGAATCACATAAACAACCTCAAATAAGGCAATAAACAAGATTAATTTCAAATTTATCAATTTCAGCAAAACTCATAAGGAAGAAAAGAGAAGACTAACCTTGATGAATCCATGAAAAATGATAGCAGGGAGATTGTCTCGAAGAAGATCACGAACTATGAAGATCTAGTTTGAAGATGAAGAAGAACTTAAAAAGATCGAAGAGGAGAGAAGAAAAGTTGCAATAATGGAATTTGCAGAAGAACGATGAAGTTGCAGAGAGAATAAAAGGAAAGAAGAAGAGAGTGAAAAGAAATATATATAGAGGGAATTTTTCCTCGATAAAATAAACACGGTTAATACGGAAAGATTTAAGCGGTTAAAAAGTAACGGTTACAAAAGACGTGTCGAGAAATAAATGGAAGAAAGAATACGTGTGATAAATGCAGTATATGAGAAGATAAGCAGTTGCGGGATTTCTCACATCATTCTCTACTTTGTAGAGAAGATATGAGAAGAGGCAAGATGTAGGATCAGAATCTCGCAACAATTATGTCTCAGCGAAATTATCAATGGTACAACACAATAGCGTCGCAGAATAATTTCAGAAACGACGTCAGCAAGGAACATGAGAAAGATGTGATATTCTTGCGGAATTTAGAGAGCTTGCGAAGTTAACATTTGTAAGGTTGCGAGAATGTCGCAAATCATATCCGGAAATAAAGGATAGATTAGTTGTCATCCATTATGTATTTCCTTATAAATAGTCATTCGAGTTGTAAAGAAGGAGAGATCTTTTTTGAGTAAGAAACAAGTAAATAGGAGAGAGAAAATTCAGAGCAGAGATCATTCTTGACTTCTTTATCTTTCTTGTAAGAATATTCAAAAATTAATCAATAAAATTAAGAGTGTAAACCTAAAAATGAACTGATCAACAATAAAATCATATGAGGGGTGTAGGATTTCCTGCAACTACAAAACCGAGGAGTTTCCTCGAGACGAAGGAAATTTGATAAAATGAGAGAATTTTCATCAAATCATGAAAAATAATAAAAATGCATTAAAATGTAAAACTGGCGTGGGATTGACCACGACACGGTCGGTTGGTCGTGTGTCCGTGCTCCCAGCACCCTGGTCAATATTTTAATTATTTATTATTTTATTCTCTATTTTGCATAGGTTTATCGTTTCGTTGTATTTTTGAAATACTTGTTCGTGCGGTGACTGTTAGTGTATCATCGTCGAATATACCTTCACCATTTGAATCGGGGCTTACTTAGAGGTAGCTCAAACGCCCGGTTGTTGATTATTTATTACTAATTATGGAATTCAGTGGAGAATAATTCACAAAACTGAGTAATAAGATGTTTATTATTAATTCATAGGATCAGCTGAGGATTCGACTACGAATTCAGAATAATAAAGTGAGCATTACCATTCCATGGGATCGTAGATTCGACCATAGAATCGGAGTAATTAAGGTTTATCTATTACCATTTATGAGACCAGTTGTGGATTCGATCATGAAATCGGAGTAATGAGATAATATAGTTATTGCTATTCTATGAGATCAAGTCATGAATTCGATCATAGAATCAGAACAATTGTTATTGTCATTCCATGGGACCAGTCGTGGATTCGACCATGGAATAGGAGCGATTGAAATTAGGAATAATTAACTTTGTAGCTCTATACTAGCAGAGCAAGCTGTCTAGGAGCATTAATTATCCTGATACGAGCTTGCCGGTAAGTCATATCCTTTATATAGTCAGGGTAAACTTGTTGTTTGTTCCTGAAGACGTCATCGCTCTATACTACCAGAGCAAGCTGTCTAGGAGCCGTCCATCTCGTGATGCTATATAGAAATAATCACTGAAAGTATTCAGTATTCATGAGATATGCCGTTGTCCAGTCGTGAGACTACATATCTACATGTACTCTGAGAGAAAGTACTCTCCGTTGAGAATTCGATGAGAGACCCGTGTCTCAATACTCACGTCTTATTGCTGGATCAGAGCTTCGTATAATTATGAGTTTACGATTTTAGCCCTTGTCGAAAATCCACCATCTACATTAAGTCCCCTGCTTACTGAGGAAAGTTGTGTTCCTCAATCAGCATTAAATGGTGATTTTCCGGCCATAAATAATAATACCAGTAATTGAACTTAGTCGTAAGTTGAGACGTTACCGGATTTAGAGAGCATGAGCAAACCACGACTTGATGAAGGCTTCAATGTCATGATTAGAGCATCACTTGATGACCATGAATTGGTGTTGAACCGCTGGTTTGGACGACGAGTCCTTGGTCGGTTAGGATTCGTGGGCCGGGCCCGATAAAGAAATCCCAGTTTTAGGAATAGATGCTCCTTCGTTCTTTAGTTTAAGGAACAAATAAAATAGACATGTGTCTAATGATATAAAACTTTGTCTATGAGATTTCACAAAAACCGAAGTTTTATTTTTAAATATGTGAGATTTCACAAAGTAGAATAAACATTCGTTTCAAAGGTGGATGCTCGTACGAGAGAAAAGTTTTTTTTTGTTAATAAAATTTTGTCTATGAGCTTTCATGAAAATTTTTATTGATATGTGAGCGTTCACAAATTTTTGAAAATATATTCTCGCTTCAAAGACAGAAGCTCGGGTGAGGGAGTAAAAATATACAAATATATTTTTCAAATTTACGTGAATTTCACGTTCAATATTTACGTATTTTGTAAAATCAAGTTTGGATTTTGAACAACTGTTGAAAGTAAACAATTATACATGGTGAAATAATGTCTGTGGGTTTTTACAATTGTAGAATGGACGTCTGTCCAATTTTTGAAAAACCAGTGGATGTTCACTCAGTAAAATTTACGTGGGTTGTTCACGGTTTTATGAAAATCAAGTCATGATTTGGAATAATGAATTTTGTTCGTCTTTGCAGGTTTGAAGGAGCGAACGAATTCTCGAGATTGTAATCACTATAGCTAGTGAAATTGTAAATAGGTAAGAGTTTGATGGATACCATTTTTGTAGACTATGAAGTGAGCACATTTATCCCATTGATTCATTGTTATGTCGAAGCCTGCACTTTGTATGAACGACGTGCTGAAGTATCCACTTTGCGAGAATGACTGACTCCCAATGATACTTCCAAAGATAGTGTTTCCATAGTAAGAAATGGTACTTCTGGAACCTCTCGGTGATGGTGAGAGATCTTTTATACTGAGTTGTACTCCTGGTTATTTCATTAGCTTTACCATAGTTAGATCGTGTAGTGAGATCCTGGATCAATGTAGACTCCACGGAAATGGAAGAAAGTCTACGGGAGTGGAGAACCTAGAAGTAAGGACTACATGATGTTAGCAAATGACGTGTAGTCCCCAACCGTTTCTTTGGTAAGTTGTTAGCGCTCCTTGTGTCATTACTTTTCCCGTGCAATTAGGATCATGAGATCAAGGTTTTTTACTTCTTTTCATACTTTTTCTCCATCGATTGACGATCTTCAACTTGTTCCCGGGTAAACAATTCATGAATCTAGCACTGATAGAGAAGTCGATGTAAGTACCCTTTTTCGTGCAGGTGATCGTGGCATCTCCTTGAATGAAATAATAATAATTTTTGTTGATGCACAAGAAGAAATCATTGTATATAAGCATTATATTTATGAAGCGTGCTCTTCTTTGGGATATGAGAATATGGAGAGTTCCCGAAATCCCGAACCGAATGAAGATAATGTAGTTGCCGACGGAGATTCTAACATTGTCGAGCCCTCAAACGGTTTAGAGACTCCCCTAGTAAGTATATCTCCTGTGACCTCTTCATAGAACTATGAAATTGCTTATTTGTGAGTGAATGAATGAAAACCCATGTGAATACACGAGTAATTTTGCCGAAATACGTCACCATGAAAATTCAGACTTCAGCCTTTTAGTAAAACGCTATAGAATCCTCGTTTGGGGTCAGATTTTCGACATCTGCATATGTATTCTCAAGCCCAGGAAATTTCCAAGCTTTACTAAAGAAGCTTTTTGAGTTTCGAGCATGTTTAGGATCCGAAATCGATGAAACAGTAAACTTTCAGGAGACCTTCAGAAAATTTACAGCTGGCATGTGGTCCAATATTTTGGCCACAACTCTTCGCTCGTTTCTACAATTGTTGTGAATTTTGGATATGTCGTAGAGGACATCCATGCGAAGAGAAAAGTATATGACCCATCCCTAGATTCTTCACCAATTTCTCCCATATCGTCGGTTTGTACAGGACAGTGTAAAATTATCTCAGACGTCATGTTGTAAAACACTTGTTGCGTCTTTAGACCATTCACTTGTGTCTTGAATGGTTGATGAAGGATTTTAATGTCATTGATTCGTTTGAGATCAGGACCCCTTGATTTATATATGAGCACGGTGCTTGCAGTGTCATCTTGCTTCTGTCAGTCGTAGAAATATCACTTCTGAAACCCTGGTCATGGGACCATAGCCGAGGTTGCTCTCGAGAGGGGATGATGTAATGACCATGGTTTCATGTCCCGATGGTAGAATTACCTTTATGATGAATGGTTAGAACATGAGAGTCTGGTGCCACGAGTCTTGGACTGTGAAGCTGATCGTCATGATCAGTGGACCGTTAGTCCCCAGTATTTTGTTAAATCTCTCTCTTTCGGTTTCCTTTCTTCTGTCAATATCTAGATAGAGGACCCTGGTAGAAAAATTGATGTAAAGACCTAGGTGGTCGAAATTGGAGGTACCTTGATGAAGGACTTAGCGAAAAGACCTGGTGGACACCGATCGACCGTGGAAGTTATGATTCCCGTCCACGAATCTCTGGTTGCGCGTTGTATGCTCTGGAAGCTGTAGAAACCTCATACGACGTCGGAATTCGATGCTTGACCCCAATTTTTGAAGCTAAGAGACTGAGTTATCCCATGAGAAAATAATGACTCAATTTAGAGTTGTATAGGTCATCCAATGAAGCGTGCACATTTGTAATTTGTAATCCCGTACAAATTTTTCAGATTTCGTAGACCTGACGGTAAAGGCCGTATCTTTCAGCTAGTATGTCCAGTTGATGCGCCCTTTTGGTATGTTGTAGAAGAGACATAGAAAAACATTTTTTTGTAAAGGAAGTATTTTCTCATTCCTAACCCATTAGTACGTTTTTGCAAACCCATGGCCTGGAGTGTGTTGTATCTCATTTGTAGAGGTGATGAGAACATCTTGTGGAAGACTTCGGGTTATGCCCACCAGACGTGCCAGCTTTGGGAATACTTTCATGTGAGCATGTTATCAGGTCTGCACATCTTGATATGAATCATTGGTTCTTAGAGAAGTCTGCTTCATGTGTAACGCTTCGGAGAATGATTAGTTGATGAAGCCCTGGGGATGTTGCTCCTGAGACCGTTGTTGGTGCTGAGACCATGAATGATTATGCTCCAGAGATCCTTGTCGATGCTGATATCATGGATGGTGTTCCTCTAGAGATTATTGTTAATGTTGATACCGTGGTTGAAGTTTCTCCAAAAACCAAAAAGGCTAGAACCATGATTATAGATATAATCCTTGCTCCTTCATCCAGTGAGCCTTTTACATTTACGAACTAGTTGATGAGTTGAGCGTACGTAAGATGAAGGTGTACTGAGAGTTCAACATGAATGCTCCTGAAAGCATAACTTTACCACGAACTGGCTTTGTCAGTGAGTCGACATTGTTGTAGTAGATAGCATCAGTAGTCTTCATACTGGATGCGATTGGTGAAGAGAGAAAGTTCCTCAATCATGCGGATCTTGTGATGCAGAGAAATCCTGTTGATGAGGCTTCATGAATCACCTCAAGTTGTCCATTGTATATTGGAGGAGTTGGTGACATTCATGCATGAATGATGTTGCATCTGCTTCAGAAGTCTTATAATGATATAATCAAGACTTATTGAATGTAGTGCCGATCGTACTGGTGTTGAATCAGTGTCGAGATATCTGTGTTGAAGCCAGAGGCGCCATTATCTAAGGTGTACTCTTTGATTGGGAGTACAATTTTGAAGGCTTCTTAGATGCTTGGCGTTGAAGCTTCATACCCCTTGAGTATGTCTTAGGTTTGATCGTCTAGGCCCGACTATCTTCTGTTGATTCAGCATTCCTTTCGTTGTAGCAGTGGGATTCAACACTTGTGCATAAATCAGAGCTTTCTAATTTTGTGGCACACATGGACACTCCTGCAAGGCTATGTAGAAACTGCCAAAGTGTTCTTTGTCGTGTTTGGACATCATCTCAGCAATGAACGTCCAGTGCTCGATTCGGAGAAATGTCAGATTCAACCACTTGGAAAAATATTAATGCGGTGAAGTTACCATTCATAACGTCTTGCAGAGTTGCTAGCAGAATTAAGTCCCCATGATAGGATAGCATGTGAGGAAATAAATGACGTAGACACGGGAGGAGTGAGACTTGCCTGAGTGTGGAACCTCTTGATGAATGTGTATGCATCTTTTGCAGGTTCTTGCTTCAATCTCGTCAAAGTTCGAAATTCCTCCAAGTGCTCTGATGATGGGGTGTCCGTAAAATCTTCTGGATCAGAAATTTCTTCGTTGGAGAGATGTGCAACCAAAGACGCTTTGTCAGCATGGATCCACGCACGTCTGAAGAACATGTCATATTCTTGGATCATCCTGATTATGTGAAAATTGGTTCCTGTCCAGGTTAAGCTTATGTCCACCTTGAGAGTGATGTAGCCATAAGTATTTCCGAGCGTTCCTTCATAATCTCTGATTGAGATGGGAGCATGAGTATCTCCTTTTCGAGTGATACCTGTGGATCCGATGGTTTTCAGTCGAATGTTGTTGATGGCGGTGCCAGCATCGATCAACGTTCTTCCAAATTCGTTTCTTCTGAGATTGAGTGTGGTAAGCAGTCCCCAGTCGAACATCTCTTGATATGTGGCTGGAGGCTCAAGAAGTATTTCCGGAATGAACTTCTTGACACGATGTGGTTCAGTGCTGTGAACATGTCTCTCCTTTGTTCCTTCGACAGATAGAGCAATCCACGTTCGACCAAGGATTGAACTGCCTCTTTGATAGGTTGTTCAGAGAGTCGAGGTATTGATTGGGAGAGGATCTGTGTACTCCTTCAGTCCCCAGTTGAATCTTGTGTATATCAACCTTCTCTTTGAAGATGTGCTTCAAAATATTGCAGTTACTTGTCGGGTGATTGATGAATCCATGAAGGTGACAGTACCTGGGATTTTCCATCTTGCTTCAGTTGGCTCTGTTTGATGAACATCAAGTTGATTGTATCATCTTGAACCCAGACTTCCGGTAACTCGGTCACTTCAGAGAGGTTTGAGTCTGTCCGATCATTTCCCGTTTGTTGATGCTAGGTCGAGGTTTGTGCATCTTGGTTATCCTTCCTTTGTGCTTTTGAAGGAGTTGAGGTATGCTTGCATGGAGGTTCGACTTTTCGTTTGCTCCCTTATGCAACAACGTTTGTGGAAGGCTGGAGGTTGTACTGTTTGTTGATCAGACGTCTGCTACCTCGAGCACCTCGTGGTTCTTCAGCCTTTGTAGCTTTTGTTCTTTCCAGTAAAGCGGGCGCAGTAGTTTCCGATCTCTTCGCCGCTTCATGAAGCTATGAGAATGTCTGGAAACGAAGATTTTCCAATAAAGCTCTGTAGACCAGGATCATGTCGTTGATACACAAGTCTACAGTTGTTTCTCTATGACGTTTGGATCATGACAGTCCAGGGCCTGGACTCTGAATCTTTTCACGTAGTCATTGGGATTTTCATTGACCCTCTGAAACATTCTTCCAAGGTCGGAGAGGGTGACTTGTTCTGACACGAAGAAGTATTTCATGTAGAATGCGTCCATTTCTCCCCAATTGTTGATAGTCCCTGGTACGATGTTGTTATAACAGGTGTATGCTCTGCCTTTCAGAGATTTTGAGAATTCCTTGACACGAACGACATGATTATGTTCATGTTCTCCCAGGGCTTCGAGAAAACGAGAGAATGTTCCCGAGTATTGCCAGTTCCATCATATGAGGTGAAGGTTGGAGAAACGTAACCTTTGGGGAGTGGAATCCTCTGTGTAGCGGCAGGATAAGGAGGTTGATGACGATGGACATGCGATGTTTTGTCTTTTCCACGGTTCTACAAGAGGTGCTCCAGATCCTCACGAGTGATGAAATTCGATGATCCCTTCGCTGATGAGTTGTCTGCAGCAGTTTTGCGGACTTCGTCGTCTTCTACTGTATGGATTGGAATTACTTCAGGATCGTCATCTGAGGATTTCTCCTTCTCCTTTCCCTTATCTTTAGTTTTCTCTGACATCTTGTCAGTAAGAGTTTTGAGATAATTATACAGCTCCTTCTGTGTAGCAGCCATATCGGTTTGATTCTTTGCAAGAGTCTCTTGCACTTTGATGAGATCAGCAATAGTAGGTGGTGGATTTCCTCTTACTTTCTCAGGGTGTCGACCGAATAAAGGATGACTTTCCGCGTTGACATGAGGGGAAGTAACATCACCACCGCCAATGTTGGAGACAGGAATTGTTTCCGGGATGTCTTGATCGTCATTGTTGTTGCTAGTGCTAGCACCATTGAAATTCGTATTTGAGCCTGACCTAAGATCAACCATCTTTGTGAAATCGTGAAATTGCAACCGAGAGAATGATCTACCACTGTGGTCGCCAATCTGTAGATGGGGAAAAACGATTTGCTGGTTTTTAAGAAATTGAGGAGACGAACGTACGGAGGAGACTCCTCGAACCGAGCGAAATATTAAACCTCACATAGATGCACCGCTGCAAAGGGGGTGCTTTAGATTCGAGAGATCAATCTGTAGTACTCCGGCCTAAATCAAGATAATGACCGTTCCAGAGTAAATTCGGTCACAAGAGAGGATGGGTTGATCTGTAGGAGGGAAGCTGAGAAATGTGTGGAATCAATGGTAACCAAAGATTGTGGTTGTGTGAATTCTGAATATGATAAGCTCTGAATGATTGAAATTGCTCAATTGAGAGTAGTTGCTCAATTGATGAGTTGATGATCTCGTGTTGTCGATGAGACGTGAGATTGATGATACTGATGATGATTCAATCATGATTCAGAGACTTATTTATATTGCTGGAATCGTAGACACCATGATCCCATGAAGTGTGACGGTTGATGGAATCAAGGATTGGGGAAGTGGAGATCGTGTTTGAAACCAGTTGCTCAACGTGTAGAGACTTGGTCGATTTTCCACCCACTACCTCGTGAATTCCTTCAACTGATTGCACGACTTGCTCATATTCCCCCCAAGTGACACGATTGACGTCTCGTGGTTTGTTAGTCAATTGATGACTTCGTGGTTTGATGGGACGATGAGTCCATGTAGTCGTTGAGTTGAACATGATGATCTGAAACTCATGAATTGAACATGTCATGAGACAGAGGTATAGTTCTTACGATGAAGTGAGCAAGTATTGCTCATTCGATGGATCGTTGAATATTGATTGTTAAACCAATATTTAGCAAATATTCCTCATCTGAGCAAGTGTTGCTCATGTAATGAATTGTTGAACATTTGATCGTCTGAGCATGTGTTGCTCGTATGATGGATTATTGGCAGCGTACCAAAATATTAATTAGAATACTGGTCGTTGAACCAGGCATAACTAAAATTAATGACCATGAGGTCGTCATAAAATTGTTAAGGTTAGAATCTGGAATGATGATCCTTGGATTCAGAAACCCTAATTTGATCAATTGATGATCAATTCATGGCTCATCAGAATTTCAACCATGGGACGATGGAGGGAGCGACTACATGGGACCGTGGATCAACTATGTAGTATCCATATGCTCACGTGAGCAAATACGAAGAACTCCTGAAGAGTTGACGATTCGTTGGTGAAATAATGATTAAATGCTGGTTTAATCATTTATTCAAAAATGCTCGTCTGAGCCTTAGGTGAGAAAACCTAATTAATTACGACGAGGCGAGGGACCGACCATGGAGTCATGAAACCGTCCCTGGGTTGACCCGCGACCGCCTGATGATCACTTCATGAAAATCCAAAGTGTTTGGGAGAGTTTTGGACCTAATACGAGAAATTATGCAAATTAGGTCAAAACTGTGAAAATTGATGGGTCTGGCTTCCGTGAGCCAAAGAGCCAATATTGGTCGGTCAAGATAGAATGCCCGTGTCCCCAAGGCATCCGCGTCTCAGTTATGAGAATTTTGATATTTTCTGACGTGCAATTGAGCATCCATTTGTGAAAATATGACAAAATTAGGGTTTCGACGAAACTGAGGAAAAACACTATGAGATGATGAAAAATAATTATAAAATAAGGAATGAGGAGGCGTGGGACCGCCGTGGGCAAGGCATGGTCGGCCGGTCGTGACCACGGTCTCGTGGTGCCTTTTTCTTAATTTTATAATATTTTGATGATTTTATGAAAAATTCATGAATTTTGAGAAATTTGATGAATTTTGGGAGTTTCCATGAATTGAAGGAGTTTTCATGAGTTCAAGGAACCAAAAGATATTAAAATAATAAAACAAGGGCGTGTGGGACCGTGGAAGGCATGACTGGCCGGTCAGGGCCCGGTCCCACAAGTTTCCCTAATTTTATAATGATTTTATGAAAAATTCATGAATTTCGAGAAATTTGATGAATTTAGGGAGTTTCCATGAACTTAAGGAGTTTTCATGAGTTCAGGGAAGCAAAAAATATTAAAATAATAAAAACAAGGGCGTGTGGGACCGTGGAGGCATGGACGGACGGCTTGGGCCCGGTCCCACGAGTTTTAATGATTTTTTAATATTTTTTAGGTATTTTTGATGATTTGAGGGAATTTTTCCTAATTTGAGAGAAATACCATGAAATCAAGGAATTTGATGAATTCAAGGAAAACTAATAACAAAATAATAAAACAAAGGGGCGTGTGGGACCGGCTAGGGCATGGCCGGCCGGCCAAGGCCCGGTCCCATAAGTTTTCATAATTTATATTATTATTTGATGATTTATGCAAAAATACCATGAAATTAAGGAGTTTTTTCATGAAATTAGAGAAATAATAATAATAATAATAATAAAATAATAAGGAACCATGGGTGTGGGGCCGGTTGGGACCAAGGCATGGTCGGTTGGCCAATGGTCACGCCCCACACTCCTTTCCTTAATTTTATGTTATTTTTTATGGATTTATGGAAGTACCATGAAACCGAGGAGTTTCCTCGAGACGAAGGAAATTTGATAAAATGAGAGAATTTTCATCAAATAATGAAAAATAATAAAAATGCATTAAAATGTAAAACTGGCGTGGGATTGACCAAGACACGGTCGGTTGGTCGGGTGTCCATGATCCCAGTACCCTGGTCAATATTTTAATTATTTATTATTTTCTTCTCTATTTTGCATAGGTTCATCGTTTCGTTGTATTTTTGAAATACTTGTTCGTGCGGTGACTGTTAGTGTATCATTGTTGAATATACCCTTACCATTTGAATCGGGGCTTACTTAGAGGTAGCTCAGACTCCCGGTTGTTGATTATTTATTACTAATTGTGGAATTCAGTGGAGAATAATTCACAAAACTGAGTAATAAGATGTTTATTATTAATTCATAGGATCAGCTGAGGATTCGACTACGAAATCAGAATAATAAAGTGAGCATTACCATTTCATGGGATCGTAGATTCGACCATAGAATCGGAGTAATTAAGGTTTATCTATTACCATTTATGAGACCAGTTATGGATTCGATCATGAAATCGGAGTAATGAGATAATATAGTTATTGCTATTCTATGAGATCAAGTCATGAATTCGATCAGAGAATCAGAACAATTATTATTGTCATTCCATGGGACCAGTCGTGGATTCGACCATGGAATAGGAGCGATTGCAATTAGGAATAATTAACTTTATGGCTCTATACTAGCAGAGCAAGCTGTTTAGGAGCATTAATTATCCTGATACGAGCTTGCCGGTAAGTCATATCCTTTATATAGTCAGGGTAAACTTGTTGTTTGTTCCTGAAGACATCATCGCTCTATACTAGCAGAGCAAGCTGTCTAGGAGCCGTCCATATCGTGATGCTATATATAAATAATCACTGAAAGTATTCAGTATTCATGAGATATGCCGTTGTCCAGTTGTGAGACTATATATCTACATGTACTCTGAGAGAAAGTACTCTCCGTTGAGAATTCGGTGAGAGACCCGTGTCTCAATACTCACGTCTGATTGATGGATCAGAGCTTCGTATAATTATGAGTTTATGATTTTAGCCCTTGTCGAAAATCCACCATCTACAATATTGTATCGAATTAATCATAAATATACTGACGAGTTGTTGAGGGGACAATCTATCATGGGTAGCGTGCGCGATCCGATGTTTGATTTTTAAAAACTCAACTACCGCATCTAGGATGATGTCATGTCGTTGCTCGATTTGTTGAGCAGTTCTTCCTTTCGGGTTCCCATAATCGTGAGTAAATTTATTAAAAATCTTCAACCACATGGAATCCCCCGAACTGTTATCTATAGTTGAAGGACGAGTTGCGGCATACCATGCTTGGGTGGTTGTTAAATCTTCCTCGGAGTCAAACGATGCCATTTGTTGTATGTGGGAGTAGGTTCTATATTAAGAGTCTTCTAGGGTTTAGGGTTTCATAGGAGTCTCAAGAACACACGATTTTTGGTTCAAGTATTAGTTTTGTTTCAGAAGCGTAGTTTAACTTTAATCAAGAGAACATTCAGAAAACAAATGTCTCACCTCAAATTTGATCGACTAATGTTGCCTGGTATACAAAATATATGCAAGAATGAATAAAAATAAAAATAAAGACACACAACAGTAGGAAAAGAAAAGAAAAATATGCTTGATTGGAGAAACAAGATCAAAGAATAACTAGATATTCCGTAAGTAAAATTCTAGGATAAAAATTAAGCTAACCCCAAAATGCCATTTCTTTTCTCTACAACAGACACCACTAATTAATAAACTGAAAGCTACTTCCTCCGTCTAAGTTATATAAGTCAAGAATCAGTTTTTTGTGTTCCGTCTATATAGGCATGGTTCAAGTTCCTAGATCACTCTTTCCAGGTATTCCCCTAGTTATGATAGTCTTGTTACACAAAATAATTTAATATTTTGTTTTCATCAAAAAGAAAAGATTCAAACAAGAAAAAAAGTGGATATATATATTTATAAAACCGTACAAGTTCCAACCTTACCTATTCCCTTTGGCTTGACTTACTTTTGATGATATCCATAAAACATTAATAGGGCCAAGAACAATGGTCAAGCCTTTTCGTTGTTCATTTGACATCCCAAAATTTTCAAGTCTCCCAAAATACCACCTCTTGGGGAGAGGTTATTCATTTATTGATCATCCATTTATTGAGCATTTATTTATCCCCTTTGACCATCTTATTTTATGGTTGTGACTAAATACAACCCTCACTTGGGTTAAATACAATCCAAATTTTGATTTATTGTACTTTAAAAATAACTAAATACAACCCAAGTCAAGTCAAATCCGAATGATAATCCAACATGTACAGACGGTACAATTACACAAAGGTGCAAATCCATTACTCCTATACCCTTCAAGTCATGGCCTTGACCCCAAGATATCTTTGGTAGTTGCAACTCTTTGAATACCTCTTCATTTATATCCCATGATAAAACAAACTCAGAGGATTTGTTATACATTCTAGATTCCCAATGGAAAGAGACATTAAGAAACACCCCACTATGGGGTTTACGGATGATAACATATGGGACGATTTGAGTGCTCCATGACATTTACCGTAAGTTGAAGATGCAGAAGATGGAACCATCATCTTCATCGAACCTGAGCTGAGAAAATACAAGTTTAAAATTATCAGTCTTGTGATCATAACCGAAATTACAAGACCTGACGTCACGGTCGTTGTACTTATAATCTGATTGCAAATCGGGTAACTTCGTATACTCTGCTGTAGCGGGGTTCCAAAGACAGAAAAACATCGAGAAGGGATATTTCGTCTTCATCAACTGAAGAGATATTATTTCCAAACAACAGGCAAACCAGACCTTGTGATGTACCCAACATGGTGACTTCCAACTCTGAATTTTTGTAAGGGACATCAGATAGAATAGTATACTCCATAATACTTGTGGATGCTAATACTGAATCGTAAGTTATCGAAAAAATTGTTTTTGACACTGAAATTCTAGTCTGAGTTGGGCTATTTGGTTCAGCGGTACTAAATAGAAATTTTAGATTGTTTTTCTGGACGGCATGAGCCGTGTGCAATCTAGCAAAATTAGTATGTGAAATAAAATCACACATAAACTTGCACACACACTTGCAAACTAATGATGTTTTTACTGGCACCTTTACAAGGATCTCAAACCATAGAGTTTCGGGTAAGGAAGACATCGCTGCTACTGCTGCTTCTGAACCTGCTTCTACGGTTTATAGACAAAATATGTTGGTGATATCTTGGCTGTCGGCCTTTCTAATTCTACGTAGGAATAAATGGAGAAGGCTAGAAGATGAGCATATGCAAATGTTATTGTATAACCTCGCCAAAAATGAGTAACGTTAGAATATATACACCGAGATGAGTATCGAGGTGGCCAAACTCAAGATGAAATGGTCAACACTCAAGATTCAATCTATCTATTAGAACATCGACGGAGATCAAGCAATGCAGAAGATCAACAGAGATATTTTCAAGTTTCCAAGATTAGAGATTAGAGTTTCGATAAAGATTGATACACCCGAGATATTGGGACCGAGAATGTCACCGAGTGAGATTAGATTTTAGGTGGTCTATACTGTCTGCAGAAAAGACGAGAAAGAGGCAAGACGAGACAAGACGAGACGTTTGCTTTTCCGTATGAAAATATGTTCTCTTTATCCTAAACTCCCAAGTCATGGAGAAGACTCGAGGACTCCAAGGGTATCAAACAAGCTAGCATCCTAAGTGGAGAGAGAGCATTACCATAGTTTTCAAGTATTTATAATCGCAATTCCCAAATATAGTATAAAACTATAAATTAGTAATAATTACTAATAAGAAAATTGAAAAGTCTTTTATATATCAAAATGAATTGTAACATATATTTAATTGTGTTAGGTTAATTAGGGTTTATACATACATTATATATGTTTTTAATTACAGTTATTGATACGGTTAAATACGGTTATTGACCAACAATTTCCAATGGGTGAATATCTAGTTTTCTGTAGTCAATATTCAATAATACAATACTTCAAATTCCAAACCGTTAATTCAATTTATTGACGTTATCAATAGGAAATATTCTCCAAATTAATATATTTTTGGAAATATTCTCCAAATCTTTAAAAAAAATTAAACAAAAAAAATTATTATATAATATTCATGTGTAAATAATACTTATGTTTATTTGTGTGTTTTTCTCTCTACGTGAAGAATTCTTTCTCTCCTAAATTTTCTGAGTGCAAGATTAGGGTTTCACCTAGATTTCTCCAATACAAGTTTAAGATTCTTCCGTAAGAAGGATGGCTGGTTTATTAACTTCTCGCATTTTAGGTCCTTTGATAATCTCTGTTAGTACATTCCGAATTTCTTTATTTTTTTATTTATTTTTCAGTTTTACATTTTGGTTCTTTCTTGTGGGTCGTGGTCCTAATGTCCCTAATTATAGATTTCATCAAATTCTTTTAGGAAGATCTCTATGCAGCACACACAACTCATCTACTAGGGGTTAAAAACTTAAAAGGTTAGTTGTTGCATATGAGCTCCAATATGAACCTTTATTTTTTAACAAACGTAAATAGAAATATTATTTTTTATATGCACCTTTATTCTTGACGTTATGTATAGAATTATATTGTTTTTTATAGATCGGCAACCCTAAATAGATTAAAGGCACACAAGCAGGCAAATTAAAGCTCCAGGAGTTAACCAAAGACTTCGGCATTCTAAGCTAACAAGATCCAACACAGTAGAACAAATAGAGAACAACAACAGTAATCAAGGAGGAAACTCATCATCCTATTAAATGGTTAAGCACGTGATTTTCAATGATCGATTATGACATTCTCCTGTATCTCGGCATTCCTCCACTTATTAATAATTAGAGCTTTCTCATATGCTTCATCTTGTTTAAGCAGTGTGTGGCCGATGACTCTATCAGGGTGCAACATAAATAATGCACTCCTGGCAATTGATTGTAGCTGAGTGCAAGAATTATTGAATGTTAGTACAATAAAAAAGACATAAGGAACATTGAATTATATCAAGCATGGGACTTCAAATCAGATCTAAATTATTTATAATAATATAATATAGAATTTTAACAGTAATATTCTGGATGACCTCTTCTTTGCTTTTCAGGTCGCTTGGTACCCAAAATCCTAGTCGACGGAGTACTGAGGCGAGATTTGTACAACTTTTTAGCCTTTGGTTCAGCCTCTGAGACACCTCTTTCCGAATCCGAATCAGTTGAAACTCTTTTGGAAGTCCTGTGCCAGTTTCCATCAATCAATTCTAAATAAAAAAAAAAGGATTTTTAGTACAACGAGTAAAAAAGAGATCCAAAATACCTAAAATTTGAAATTCGACATTAATACATCTATAACAATACCGAAACTTTTAGGGTTTCGATCTTTTCTGGAGATGGGTGTTTTAAGGGAGACGAAAGCTTGAAGGAGGAAAAAAGTCCAACATATAAATATACAGTAATGATTTATGGTGGGACTGTGATAAGTTAACATCAAGTTAACACCTTGTGGACGAAAACCCGTCAAAAAGGATATATTTCTAATTCTGTTAGAAACCGTGACACTTTCTAATTAAGAAATAAAAAAGAGTTTAAGAAATAAAAAACAAATCCTAAGACATAAATTAAGAAACAAAGTAACCACCAGTTCCACATCCACCATTAAGCCCAAAATAAAAACCAGTCAGATGTACATTTCTCCCGCCCACGACCTCCAAGAAAACAACATCTTCCTTTTCCTCCAACTCAATGTTCAAATTATGATATCCTTCACTGATTGAACATAAAGATAACGGACTCTTATTTCCTACTTTACACAAAACCGCAACAAACTCACGTATACTTTGATCGACTAATGTTGCCTGGTATATTTATATATTTGCAAGAATGAATACTAATATCTAATAAAGACAAACAACAGTCGGAAAGGAAAACATAAATATGCTTGTCAAAAATTAAACTTGGTGAGAAGCTTACCTGAGAAATACGGAGCATTCCCAGAGAGCTATTGTACCTGTGCGTGTACGGATTTCCCGGTCCTAGTTCCACTCCTTATAAATTTCAAATACACAAATGAAGATAAAATGTTTGTTAGATGTACTTAAAAATAGATAATTCAAGATCAGAAAATAATAAGAAATTTAGCAAGTAAAATTCTAGGATAAAAAATGAAGCTAACCCCAAAATAATGAATAGGTAACACCCTCCCAGAACTCTATGGATATAGATACAAATATCTCCATGGAGAAAAAGAAACCAAGCATTTGCAGAATATCTAAAGAGGAAGGTCATGATAGTCGAAATTGCAAACTAATGTAATGTGTATTATTAGCGAACCAACTGCAGCTGCAATCGCTTACGGTCTTGATAAAAAGGGAAATTTTGTTGATGATAATCTTTGATCTTGGTGGGGGTACTTTTGATGTTTCGATAATCAACATATAAGAGGGTATCCTTGAAGTCAAGGCTACAACTGGAGATACACATATTGGAGGAGTGGGTTTCAACAGCAGAATGATTTAACAAAGTGAATAACCATTCTGCTATTGAAATCCTCTCCCCTAAGATGTGCATCCTCAACAGTATCCTTGACTTCAAACATACCCCTTTTTTATGTTGATTTTCGAAACATAAAAAGTTGTAGAAGGTGCGAAAAATCAAGCAATCAAGAATTCTCTCAACATAGTTTTTGGTAAAATTAACTTGAATCATTGGCCTCTCATTTTCAGCAGCAACGACCTTGAATAGCCAAAGTTTGATGTCACTTTGTACAATCGTTTGATTGAATTTCCTACCAATTAAACGTTTTGCATCTACAACCAACAGAAAAATAAATAGACTCAGAAAATGATCTCTATATATGAACTCTAGGAACAATCAAGGATAAAATAATCGATGACATTTGCAGTATTATCAAACAAATTAAGAGAACACCAATCCAATAAACCAAATTCGTGGGATTCCATTTTAGTAAATATCAATAATAGAAATCAAACTTGAACCAAGGATGTCTAAATGATTTACCAAAAACTATGTTCAGAGAATTCGTGGCTGCTTGAAGTAAAAGCAACATAAGATGGTGTAGTTCTGTTTCCTTAATCATTACCAATGATTTCAACACGATCATTTTGCTGCTGCTGCTCCTCCTCCTCCCTTGTTCTTTCACCCATTTTAATGAATTGCAGAGACAAGTGACAAAAACGGCGGGGAAACTTTAGAAGGAAATTTTGAAGAGATGAAGTTGTTATTTACAGGGATTTTCAGTAAAGTGTCTGGGGGTTTTAGTGTGAGAGAGAGTGGTTTACTGTAAAAAGAGTTGATTTTGTTCTCAGAGAGAGACTGAGAGAGACGAAGTGGTGTTTTCAATAAAAAGAAAAGAAAACGAAGAGACAGGGGAGAGTTAAAACTGAACTGATTTAACTAGACCAGCGTCACCACTAACCCACTTGGGCGTTAATAATATTGGGGGGTAAATGATCCAACGATCCTGAAACAAGGTTACACGTTTGTTATCTTTTCTTTCTCAATATAGTAAACACGTTTATCATTTAATCCCTTGGGTCCCACCATCCCCAATTTAAAGGCAGAGAACTAAAATTCTTTAGTCCCTATAAAACCATTTCCAATGTGGTTTCTTCCATAATCTTACTAAAGAATAGTGATATTAACTAATTTAGTTAATGCCTTTGGTAGTTCCCAATACCAATACACTTTTTCAATACTTTAGTGGATGGAAACTCTAAATGAATTTATTGAAAATTTGGAATTGATAATGGAGTCTAGTGATTCAATTTAATTAGACACTTCCAATTAATTTCGGCAATCTTAACTCGTAAGTCCTGCGGTAATGAACTTCGCAAGGCTTTGGTGTAGAGAAATGGTGTAAACCTTTTGCATTTACCAAGGCTGGTAGTCTATCTATCTCTATATCTATGAAAGTATTATTTATTACTATATATAAAGGGAACTCCCCTTGCTACAGTATTTTAAAGCTGTAAATTGTGTTTGACGATTTTAATCCTGTGTATTACTTACGTAACAAATGTCCTAAAAATATAATGAGGGTATATTAGGAATTTAGGGTATTTGGAAATTATATTTAGGGCTGTCAACGGTAGCTATCGAAACGGATATGTCCTCTACCATATCCGTTACCGATAAGATTACCGGATATCCGATATCCGATAATATCCGACGGATATTCAAAAATATTTTCGTTATCCGTTCCGATAACAATGTCGGTTATCCGATAATATCCGGTAATATCCGATAATAATTCATTATAATAAAAATAATTTAAGTATTTTTTTTAGTCTTTCTCTAATTTCATAAATTACAAAAAAAATCAAAGGAACCCTAAGGAAATTCGACTAAACAAAACCAAATACCTTGATCAAATGCACAAATTTGACTTTGAAATTATTATATTAAATTAGATTTAAACAAAACTCAAATCCTCTCCATCAATATTGAAAAGTTCTCTACTTTTCTCACAACTAATAAAAATAGTTGTGTTTTTGTTTTTCTATAATATTTTATTTCTACCACTCTTCACATACTACCAAGCTAACAACTAAATATATTACTCAAAAAAAATAATTTGCATATGCATTCTTTAACGGATATTATCCTATAGGGTAATGCCTTTTTCGTATCTTTTCGTTAAAGTAAGAATATCCGTATTCGATATCCGTTATCCGAAATTTCGGATAATACCCTAACGATTCCGATTTCGGACGAACTCGGACGGATATCGAATATTCAGCCTAACAATATTTTTTGTTTGGGAGGACCCAATTCACGCGGCTGCTGGGTTGCACGGACGCGCCACAGTTGGTGGAGTGTCAGCGTCTGACTCACGTCGCCGACTCGACGCTGCGCTAGGTTGGACGCGCATTTCATATTTCGGACGCATTTTTCTTTGCTCAAAAATTAAATGGAGCCACCGAGTCTCGAACTTCAAACTCTTCATTCTGACCTCTGACCATCGTGCCATCACTGTTGTTTTGATATTTATTACACATAGTTTATATTTACTCTATATTTACATTATTTTATTAACTAATTATTAAAGCTTATTGATCCTAATTTAGATTTACATTACATTTGTATATTATTAATTTTTCATATGTAAAAATTTGTACTCACGTATCTAAAGACTTAAAGACCTAGACAAATAAAGCTCCCACGTTAAATGGTGAGGAAACCCTCGCATTCTATTGGCCAAAGTAGGTCTTTTTGGGTTTTGTGAAACGAGCGCTTTGGTGAGGAAACTTGACAATGTATGATTGGTTTAAAAAGAATAGGAAAAGATTAAAAAAAAACAAAACCAAATTCAATTTGGAATTCGCGAGTACACTTGGCAACGTATGATTTGTTTAAAAAGAATAGGAAAAGACAAGAAAAGGAAACCAAATTCAAATTGGAATTCGCGAGGACACTTGACAACGTATAATTGGTTTAAAAATTATAAACTCAAAAGGAAAACCTAACCTACCGCGTTTGGAATTTTATGGAAGTCCAAATTCAATTTGGAAATCGAGTATCTACCGTATAAAAACTCTTTTTTCCAAATTAATATATAAAGGGAAAAAATTCACATATTTTCTGCGAAAATAAAATGAAAAAATAAATTAGATATACACATATTCTCCGCCTATTTAATGTGTTTGCATGCAACACCAAATCAAAAGGACATCCCCATGGGTGGGGCGAAGCCCCGCGCAGACAAAATCAAAAATGGATCCCCACGGGGCGGGGCAAAGCCCCGCACACACCAAATCAAAAATGCATCTCCACGGAACAGGGCGAAGCCCCGCGCACACCAAATCAATAATGCGTCTCCAAGGGGCGGGGCAAAGCCCCGCGCAAACCAAATAAAAAATGCATCCCAACGGGGTGGGGCAAAGCGTCGCGCACACCAAATCAAAAATGGATCCCAACGGGGCGGGGCGAAGCGTCGCGCACACCAAATAAAAAATTCATCCCCACGGGGAGGGACGAAGCCTTGCTGACACCAAATCAAAAATGCATCCCCATAGGGCTGGGCGGGGAGAAGTCCCACACACACTAAATTGAAAAAAAAAACCGGTGTGTAGCACACGCACAAATCTAGTATTTATAATATTCTATATTTATATTTATATATACGTGTCCGCGTCCTAGCTTTTTCAGAATTAGATCGAGTCCGCGTCAGCGTCACCGCGTCCTTGTCTGTGCAACCCAGCGCACCTGGAACGGATCCAATACATTAGATTAGAAGTTGTACTCCGCCATTTTTTATTTTTTTGATCGGTAAAAAAAGGAGAGGGTACAAAAATGATTCTACCATCCTCAAAGGTTACAAAGAAGTAGAAAAACAAAGAAAAAACAGAGAAAGTAAGCACTACTTCCTAGTGAAGGGAATCAAAATACAAATTAGGCCAGTTCAACATATCATCTCTATATGTTGGATTCTCTAAATTCTTAAAAACAAAACACCAAGTAAAAAGAGTGTATTTGATTTTGTGTTGCACTCCAACTTCATCACATTCCTTATCTGCCATGGTTCTTGAATTTCTTTCCAACCAAATGCACCAAATAATAGCTACTGAAATCATACTCCATATCTGAGACTCTTGAGAAGAATTGAGAGACAAATTCCAAGAGTAAATCATAGTGAATAAGTCATCAGGCATAACAAATTCCCAGTTCAGCTTCTTTTGGAAATTAGACCAAATTTTCCCTGCAAACTGACAATACTGA
The DNA here is from genome assembly GCF_003573695.1 of Papaver somniferum. Classification (NCBI taxonomy): domain Eukaryota; kingdom Viridiplantae; phylum Streptophyta; class Magnoliopsida; order Ranunculales; family Papaveraceae; genus Papaver; species Papaver somniferum. Next base: position 59,527,079 of record NC_039367.1, read on the forward strand.
ATCATAGTGAATAATAAAGAGATGATTGACTGTTTCATTTTCATCACAAAAACTGCAGACTTGAGATACTGTCATACCTCTTCTTGTGAGCATATCCTTTGTTGGAAAACTGTTATGAGCCAGAGTCCAAAGAAAGAAATTCTTGGTGTAGATTGGAGACTGGAGAGGCGGTCTGTGAAGAATCACCTAAAGAAAATACTGAAAATAAATCTACTGCTTGGTGCACCGGCTAATCCGGGCATGATTTTCTCTCTCCAATCTCCTCCCTAATATGTATACACAATTTTCGCTCAATTCCTCTTTATTTTGATAATCGGAGAATACCCTCTCACTGATATGGGGTAGAATACATCTTATTTGTTATCTATTGTTTATGCTTTCACTGCTATTTTTCTTGTAAATTATGCATTTTATGCGTATTTTGAGTTTTATAGGTACTTTGGAGTCATGCGGGTGAAAAGAAGAAGAAATCACCCAATTTGAGCAAAAAGGGAAAAAAGGCCATTTCATACACCAACAATATTGGGAGCCGAGCCAAGGTTAAGGGGCAACCTTATTTGAAGGAGTACTAAATACAAATCAGCTGAGGATAAGGGTCTGGAAACTTTAGGCTAGCCCTTATCAGAAGTGACCACCTACTATAGGCACCCAGTCTGGGGCGGCTGTTGTCTTAATCTGTTGGGCGTTTTAAGTCCTGCCCTCATTTAACCTAACCCTATATTCGAGAGATATTGTATCTCATTCATTCATTTCTGAAATTGAGAAACAGAAAAGCTGCGCACCGAGATATTGGCTGAATCCATTAGGAAGCTCGAGATGATTTTCCGTCAAATTGAGAAACTAAGAGATGAAATTTAAGAGGGGTTGTAGCTAATTCAAGACTGATTCGATTTATGAACAGAGAATAAGAGATTGAAATTAGAATTAGGGTTTTACAGTAAAAAAGAGGATCTGGTAACGATAAATTTGTGCTATTAACGTTGAAGATGGTGGTAGATTGAAGCAGATTTGGGTTTGGTGTTGTTTGAGAATACATTGGTTGAAGCTATGAACAGACGGAAGTCAAGACAAGGTGGTGGTACTGAGTTGGAGGTGATTGAGATGGTAATTGAGAAGTTGATGGCGCTGATGGGTCTTGAATCTGTGAAATTGAGGCTGGGGTTTTGTCAATCAGAAGATGGAAGAAATGGGTTAGTAGCAGTAGCAGAAGAACACCGATTCAGAGAGGGGTTTTGAGAAACACTGTGATGAAGAAGAAATAGAAGATGGGAATGAATGAAATGTGCAGTGAATCAAGAACAAGAAGCAGCAACTGCTAGGTTCTTACCAGGAGAAGACTAAAAATAGGCCTGAGATCGGCCTGAGAATTGTCGTAAAAACGGAGAAAACTCTGTCCATTTTTCTACTCAGGCGATTCGACTAGGTGACGGCGATGATCGATCCAGACGAGTCCGATGACCGATCCTTCTGAATGACTCAGTGAGTAAGCCAAATCAGCCTGACTCAGAAGCTGACTGGAAGCTAACTCACTCTCTGCCTTGACCCATTGACTGAAGGTCTGACCAGAATGACCGTTAACTTTAACAGAACAGTGACGGAATATTCCTTCTGTAGCAAAGAATCTCGGGCGACCGGCGGCGACTTTTCAACCGGATTCCGGTGATCCCGAGAACTTTTCAGGGGACTAAAAATATAGAAATTTGTGAAGAATTCTCTAGACTCATCTAGACTCATGGGTTTGAGGAATTGGACTTGAATTTGAAAAGTGAAGATGGAAGATTTGAGAAAGACGAGGACTTGGAAAGAACATTTACAAAGGGAAACGGATTATATTCCTAAGAGGATTGCTAGGAAATTGAAGCCTATAAATAGAGAAGTACTTTACACACTTCTACACCTTTTACACACAACACTTTTGTTTTCTTTATTCTTTGTGTGAACTCCTTAACATGAGTAGATAGTTTTCTTATTGATTGAGGATGAGTTCCTAGTTCTTAACATTTTTTGAGTTTTGTTTTAAATCTACTTTGAAGTTTTCACATGATTGTTTTTACTAATAGGAATGTTTATACATTCATGGTTGATTGATAGGTCGTTTAGGGTGCGCAACTAAATTGATTTGTTAATTGATCTAAAGCTAGTGAAAGTTTGGGGATAAGTAATCGTTTCTTGACTCTTTACACAAGTAGCAAACACGAGACCTTGCGGAGGGATTCCGTGGAGCAATTGTGTGTGAAAACAACGTTAGCAAGTAGACCTTGATCTAAGAGTCTAACTACTAATATCAACTTAATAAGTTCATAAATCTTAATGCATTTATTTAAATTACATCTTGAGTGATCTACTACTAGGGGGTTTGGTAAATAGAATCCGGTAGTCGAGAACTTCTGTATCCGATGATACAAGGGATTTAGGGGTTTAGCACTGATCTAGTTGTTTTACCTACGGTTGGTGATAATCTGTGACTAATAAAAATTGAAAAAGAACATAACTTGAATTATTGTTTTGCAACGAAGAAGGATTTCTTGATCTAATCTCTCTTATTGACAACTAAAACCTCTTGCTCCTCGTGGGAACGAACTTAACTACACTATATTACTTGTTAATTGAGTGGAAAAATATTCACTAATTTGTTGTGGTTACGACACCCATCAAATTTGGCGCCGCTGCCGGGGAGCAGCGGACGATTTTAATTGTTTCATTTTTCTTTTTGCTTAATTATTGCTTTATTAGATACTATATCGTATCTAACTTAGTTTTTGATAATCTTGTTTTAGATACTATATCTTTGGTGAATGCTTAAAGAGGGCAAACCGAGTCCAATTGGTATGCGTCTTCGATCTGGCACTCTACTAAAGGACATAATTCGAGCGGTTAACACTTCGCTTACTCCTTCTTCATCAAGTGAGTTCGCAGATTCGGACATAGGAGAAGAAGCAATGGGTGATCGTACACTCAAGGACCTTGCTTCTCACAAACTGGATACACAACAATGGTGTATCCAAACTGACTCAACCTTCAAGATCAAGCCGGGGTTGATTAGAGAGTTACCAAAGTTTCATGGCATGGTGAATGAAGTTCCAAACAAACATCTTATGAACTTTTATACCACAATCATGGCCATGCTTCCACCCGAGACTAATGAGGATGGAGCAATGTTAAAATCTTTTTCGTTCTCTTTGGCGGGCAATGCTAAGGAATGGTTGTATTATTTGCCTTCCGGAAGTATCACAACATGGAATTGGATGAAGAAACTTTTCCTCGAGAGATATTTTCCTGCATCAAAAGCTACTCAAATTCGCAAGGAGATTTGTGGGATGAAGCTAAATGTGGGAGAGTCATTGTATGAATGTTGGGAGCGATACAAAAGACTGGTGGCAAGCTGTCCACACCATCAATTCAGTGACGTTATGATACTCCAATACTTCTACGAAGCCCTCCAACCAAGTGATAAATCTCTTCTTGACGCCGCGGGTGGTGGTGCACTAGTGAACAAGACGGTGACCCAAGCTACCGAGTTGATTGAAAGTATGGCTGCAAACTCGTAACAATTCTATACAAGAGAAGAACCAATAGTTAGGCGAGTGCATGAAGTTAGTGATTCATCATCACACCTTGATAAAAGGATGGGTAACATGGAGATAATGATGCAAAGGATGGATGCGGTTATCATACCTTCATATGATGAGAGTTGGAACAAGTAAATTTTTTCCAAATCAAAGGCCAAGGTACGATCCATATTCAAACTTACAATCCCGGTTGGAAGGATCATCCTAACTTTAGTTATGTCAATAAGCAAGGAGGCTCCTAATCCATATGTGCAACAAGGTGGTTTCCAACAATCACGCTTCCAACCTCAACAACAATTCCAACCACAACAAGTCAAGGAGCATGATTTTCGAGTGATGACAAGTTCAATGCGTTAATGCAAGGCATGCAAGGTCTTACTTCTATGTTACAAAAAACCAACAAAAGACCGATTCGGCAATCAAGGCTTTGGAAATTAAGTGGGGCAATTAGCGACCGATGTGAACCTATTGAAATATCAAGCATCCAAAAAGCTTCCTTCACAACCATTTGTGAATCCAAGAGAGAGTGTTAATGCGATTTCTTTGAGGAGTGGAAAACAAGTAGAGCAACCAAATCAACAAGATGAGGTGCATGAAGAGTTAGTCGAAGACAAAGAGGAAACCACACCAAAGGAGACTTCCAAGAAACCGGTTCCTACTTTCACCACTCCACCCCCATTTCCTAGCCGATTTGCTAAGTCGAAGAAAGAGTTGGAATACAAGGATATTTGGGACGTCCTTAAGAAAGTACAAGTCAATATTCCACTCATTGAAGCTACTCGACAAATTCCTCGCTATGCAAAGTTCTTAAAGGAGTTGTGCATGAAGAAGAAAAGGTTGAAAGGGAATGAAGTCATGAGTGTGGGGGAGAATGCTTCGGCGTTCATTCTCAAGAAACTCCCACCTAAATTAAAGGACCCCGGTAGTTTCACTATACCTTGCACAATTGGTAAAACAAGGTTTACTCGAGCTTTGCTAGATTTGGGAGCATCGGTTAATGTTATGCCTTCTTCGATTTATGATTCTTTGAATCTTGGTCCTCTTAAGGAGACCGGGGTAGTTCTTGAACTTTCTAACCGATCTAATGTTTACCCGAAAGGGATTGTTGAGAATGTTTTGGTGAAGGTTAATGATCTTGTATTCCCGGCCGATTTCTATGTATTCGACATGAATGATGAGAACTCTCCAAAGTCTACATCTTTACTATTGGGTAGACCATTCTTAAGCACCGCCGGAACGAAGATTGATGTCCAAAATGGAACCTTGACTATGGAGTTTGATGGTGCAGTCATCCACTTCAATATCTTTGAGACAATGAGATACCCAGGTGATGTGAAGTCATGTTTTCCCGTTAAAGAGATTGATGGGGGAAAATGAATCTTGCAAGATCTAAGTCGGGCCGTCGACTTTAAAACAAGCTCTTCATGGGAGGCAACCCATAGGTTTTGTATTTCTTATCCTTTTGCTTTTTATTTTATTTTCTTTTTGTTTATTTATTTTTCTTGTTCCATATCATGTTAGGATTTCCCACCTTGACTTTACTAGGACGATTCAATTACATTGAGGACAATGTAAGGTTTAAGTGTGGGGGAGTGGTTAAGCATATTTTTTATAAAGAATTTTTTTTTTTTGCATAAAACCTCCAACCTGTAGAGATTTTAGAGTCACTGGCATACTTCTAGGTATGTTTACATAGAGATTTCTGACCGACATAACTGAAATTGGAAGTGTTAGGGAACTACGTTCGGATTTCTTACTTGTTAAAGTGTTAAATAATGGATTTAATCATGCCGGTGATGCAAATGAGGAGCAGGGAGAAATGCATTATTAGAGTTGTTGATCAATCATTAGTGGAGACTACCCGTATTTATATCATGTGAGGCACCGACCAAAAATTCTTTGTAGCTGACTAAAAAAAGCTTTGTTTTGAGTGTGTGTCACCGTACGTTAATTCCGGGTAGAATGGTGAGCTACCAACCTCCCACCAATAGAAACACTACTCTTTGATCTCTTGAGTGCTAATTTTGTCAATCATGAGGGTGACATCTATAGATGAAAGCCTCCTTCTTGTAGTTTGATTTGCAGTTAGCACCATTCTCTCGACAACAACGGGTCCATAGAAACACCATCATCATCAACAAGGGAGTGATATCAAAATCTACAAGGAAAGTTGAAAACATTCAAAGTTTACAAGCAACGGAACAAGAAAAGGAGCAAATTTCAAATTCAAGTAAAGCAACATACAATGAGCATAATTATACATACAAGTTGAAGATTTATTAACAAGAGCAAAGAAAATCAAAATGTGAGAATTATTGAAGTTTATGATTTGGAGACGATACAAGTTGTGAAGAATCAAGCGGTAAAGTACTTTTCCCATGGCCATGGTTTGTTTATTTTTTGGTATTATTTCTCTTGTCTTAATTAATTAAAAAAAGAAAAAAAAAGAAGTTGAAAAAGAAAAAAAAATGATGATAAGAGAAATTTTTGTTATTTTTTTGGTTTTTATTTATTTAATAAGCCGTGGGGAAGGAAAATTTATAAGGAAGTTTCAAACGACAAGGATTTAAGGAAAAATGTTAGAAATTGTCAAGGATCTACGAAAATTCAAGAGTTTATTATCAATAGTTGAAGCCGAAGCCGAAGACCAAGAAGATGAAGACGAGGAGCGGAAGACGTTTCTATTGGATGCTGTGAGAGTGGTGTTATCATCATTGTAATCGGATGTGAAGGTGAGTAAGTAATCTCATCCTTGATAATAGTGGTTGATTTTTAAAAATGGTTTTTCTTAGAGATCCTCACAAAAATGGTTTTTCAAAATGTTAAAAGATGTGGGTTTTTAAAATATTTCGGAAGTTGTCCTTCCCACCATTCAACGTGTTACAGGAATTTTCTCTTCATTCTTACCTGCACACATGTGAGAACCATAAAAGTACGTCTTTTGAGTGCAATTTCATAAAACACTTTTTGGTGAGGCAGAGATCGAGGCGAAATGCTTATTGATCGCTCTCAAACACGCGTTCTCTCATTGTGGTGTGGTTATTTCTCACTCAACATTTAAGAATGAGAATATGTTCTTTAGTATTTCTAACTTCTTATTACTAGCATGCAGAAACTCTATGTCCTCATAGCTCTCTTTGGATGCTTGGGACGCTGGAACGCTTTGAAGTTGTAGGTTTTAGTTTGATTTGCTCGAGGACTAGCAAAGTCTATGTGTGGGAGAATTTGATATGGGTAGAATACATCCTATTTATTACTCCCTCTGTTTCTGAAAGACCGTCCTCTATTCCTTTTTCGTCAGTTTCAAAATTGTGTCCAGCTTCTGTTTATAGTCATACTTTTTCAATGAACTCTCTAATGTACCCTTGAATTTTTTTATATTCATAAATTCATTTTTAACGTGACCCAATCTAAAATATTAATGAAATTAGTATAATTGAGGAAACAAACATATCCTTCATTCCTTTTAAGAAAATTTACATTTAACTCTAAAAATTAAATTTCTTATAAAGTTTATACTTCATAAATTAGATATCTTTTAAATTTTCCTTTTATATTTCGTATTTATAATTCTCACAACAATTTTGGATAGTCTTTATTGCTAGCATTTTTATTAAAGTAAAATAGGTAAGTAACTAAGGGTAGTCAAGTAAAATAGTATGGTCTCCTTAATATTTTGAGAAAGTCAAAGCGGACTGTCTTTGTGAAACAGAGGGAGTATCTATTGTTCATGCTTCTTCTGCTATTTTTCTTGTAAATTATGCATTTTATGCGTGTTTTAAGTCATGCGTACGAAAAGAAGAAGAAATCACCCAATTTGAGAAAAAAGGGAAAAAAGGCCATTTCATACACCAACAATATTGGGAGCCGAGCCAAGGTTAAGGGGCAACCTTATTTGAAGGAGTACTAAATACAAATCAGTTGAGGATAAGGGTCTGGAAACTTTAGGCTAGCCCTTATCAGAAGTGACCACCTACTATAGGTACCAAGTCTGGGGTGGCTGCTGTCCTAATCTGTTGGGCGTCTTAAGTCCTGCCCTCATTTAACCTAACCCTATATTCGAGAGATATTGTATCTCACTCATTCATTTCTGAAATTGAGAAACAGAAAAGCTGCGCACCGAGATATTGGCTAAATCCATTAATGGAAGCACGAGATGATTTTCCGTCAAATCGAGAAACTAAGAGATGAAATTGAAGAGGGGTTGTAGCTGATTCAAGACTGATTCGATTTATGAACACAGAATAAGAGATTGAAATTAGAATTAGGGTTTTACAGTGAAAAAGGGGATCTGGTAACGATGAATTTGTGCTATTAACGTTGAAGATGGTGGTAGATTGAAGCAGATTTGGGTTTGGTGTTGTTTGAGAATACATTGGTTGAAGCTATGAACAGACGGAAGTCAAGACAAGGTGGTGGTACTGAGTTGGAGGTGATTGAGATGGTAATTGAGAAGTTGATGGCGCTGATGGGTCTTGAATCTGTGAAATTGAGGCTGGGGTTTTGTCAATCAGAAGATGGAAGAAATGGGTTAGTAGCAGTAGCAGAAGAACACCGATTCAGAGAGGGGTTTTGAGAAACACTGTGATGAAGAAGAAATAGAAGATGGGAATGAATGAAATGTGCAGTGAATCAAGAACAAGAAGCAGCAACTGCTAGGTTCTTACCAGGAGAAGACTAAAAATAGGCCTGAGATCGGCCTGAGAATTGTCGTAAAACGGAGGAAACTCTGTCCATTTTTCTACTCAGGCGATTCGACTAGGTGACGGCGATGATCGATCCAGACGAGTCCGATGACCGATCCTTCTGAATGACTCAGTGAGTAAGCCAAATCAGCCTGACTCAGAAGCTGACTGGAAGCTAACTCACTCTCTGTCTTGACCCATTGACTGACGGTCTGATCAGAATGACCGTTAACTTTAACAGAACAATGACGGAATATTCCTTCTGCAGTGAAGAATCTCAAGTGCCGGCGGCGACTTTTCAGCCGGATTCCGGTGATCCCGAGAACTTTTCAGGCGACTAAAAATACAGAAATTTGTGAAGAATTCTCTAGGCTCATATAGACTCATGGGTTTGAGGAATTGGACTTGAATTTGGAAAGTGAAGATGGAAGATTTGAGAAAGACAAGGACTTGGAAAGAACACTAACAAAGGGAAACGAATTATATTCTTAAGAGGATTGCTAGGAAATTGAAGCCTATAAATAGAGAAGTACTTTACACACTTCTACACCTTTTTACACACACAACATTTTTGTTTTCTTTATTCTTTGTGTGAACTCCTTAACATTAAGTAGCTAATTTTCTTATTGATTGAGGATGAATTCCTAGTTCTTAACATGTTTTGAGTTTTGTTTTAAATCTACTTTGAAGTTCCCACATGATTATCATTTGTTTTTACTAATAGGAATGTTTATACATTCATGGTTGATTGATAGGTCGTTTAGGGTGCGCAACTAAATTGATTTGTTAATTGATCTAAAGCTAGTGAAAGTTAGGGGATAAGTAATCGTTCTTGACTCTTTACACAAGTAGCAAACACGATACCTTGCGGAGGGATTCCGTGGAGCAATTGTGTGTGAAAACAACGTTAGCAAGTAGACCTTGATCTAAGAGTCTAACTACTAATATCAACTTAATAAGTTCATAAATCTTAATGCATTTATTTAAATTACATCTTGAGTGATCTACTACTAGGGGGTTTGGTAAATAGAATCCGGTAGTCGAGAACTTCTGTATCCGGTGATACAAGGGATTTAGGGGTTTAGCACTGATCTAGTTGCTTTACCTACGGTTGGTGATAATCTGTGACTAATAAAAATTGAAAAAGAACATAACTTGAATTATTGTTTTGCAACGAAGAAGGATTTCTTGATCTAATCTCTCTTATTGACAACTAAAACCTCTTGCTCCTCGTGGAAACGAACTTAACTACACTATATTACTTGTTAATTGAGTGGAAAAATATTCACTAATTTGTTGTGGTTACGACACCCATCAAATTTGGCGCCGCTGCCGGGGAGCAGCGGACGATTTTAGTTGTTTCATTTTTCTTTTTGCTTAATTATTGATTTATTAGATACTATATCGTATCTAACTTAGTTTTTGATAATCTTGTTTTAGATACTATATCTTTGGTGAATGCTTAAAGAGGGCAAACCGAGTCCAATTGGTATACGTCTTCGATCTGGCACTCTACTAAAGGACATAATTCGAGCGGTTAACACTCCGCTTACTCCTTCTTCATCAAGTGAGTTCGCAGATTCGGACATAGGAGAAGAAGCAATGGGTGATCGTACACTCAAGGACCTTGCTTCTCACAAACTGGATACACAACAATGGTGTATCCAAACTGACTCAACCTTCAAGATCAAGCCGGGGTTGATTAGAGAGTTACCAAAGTTTCATGGCATGGTGAATGAAGTTCCAAACAAACATCTTATGGACTTTTATACCACAATCATGGCCATGCTTCCACCTGAGACTAATGAGGATGGAGCAATGTTAAAAGCTTTTCCGTTCTCTTTGGCGGGCAATGCTAAGGAATGGTTGTATTATTTGCCTTCCGGAAGTATCACAACATGGAATGGGATGAAGAAACTTTTCCTCGAGAGATATTTTCCTGCATCAAAAGCTACTCAAATTCGCAAGGAGATTTGTGGGATGAAGCTAAATGTGGGAGAGTCATTGTATGAATGTTGGGAGCGATACAAAAGACTGGTGGCAAGCTGTCCACACCATCAATTCAGTGACGTTATGATACTCCAATACTTCTACGAAGCCCTCCAACCAAGTGATAAATCTCTTCTTGACGCCGCGGGTGGTGGTGCACTAGTGAACAAGACGGTGACCCAAGCTACCGAGTTGATTGAAAGTATGGTTGCAAACTCGTAACAATTCTATACAAGAGAAGAACCAATAGTTAGGCGAGTGCATGAAGTTAGTGATTCATCATCACACCTTGATAAAAGGATGGGTAACATGGAGATAATGATGGAAAGGATGGATGCGGTTATCATACCTTCATACGATGAAGAGTTGGAACAAGTAAATATTTTGTTTCCAAATCAAAGGCCAAGGTACGATCCATATTCAAATGCTTACAATCCCGGTTGGAAGGATCATCCTAACTTTAGTTATGTCAATAAGCAAGTGACGTCTCCTAATCCATATGTGCAACAAGGTGGTTTCCAACAACCACGCTACCAACCTCAACAACAATTCCAACCACAACAAGTCAAGGAGCATGATTTTTCGAGTGATGACAAGTTCAATGCGTTAATGCAAGGAATGCAAGGTCTTACTTCTATGTTACAAAAAAACCAACAAAAGACCGATTCGGCAATCAAGGCTTTGGAAATTAAAGTGGGGCAATTAGCGACCGATGTGAACCTATTGAAATCTCAAGCATCCAAAAAGCTTCCTTCACAACCATTTGTGAATCCAAGAGAGAGTGTTAATGCGATTTCTTTGAGGAGTGGAAAACAAGTAGAGCAACCAAATCAACAAGATGAGGTGCATGAAGAGTTAGTCGAAGACAAAGAGGAAACCACACCAAAGGAGACTTCCAAGAAACCGGTTCCTACTTTCACCATTCCACCCCCATTTCCTAGCCGATTTGCTAAGTCGAAGAAAGAGTTGGAATACAAGGATATTTTGGACGTCCTTAAGAAAGTACAAGTCAATATTCCACTCATTGAAGCTACTCGACAAATTCCTCGCTATGCAAAGTTCTTAAAGGAGTTGTGCATGAAGAAGAAAAGGTTGAAAGGGAATGAAGTCATGAGTGTGGGGGAGAATGCTTCGGCTTTCATTCTCAAGAAACTCCCACCTAAATTAAAGGACCCCGGTAGTTTCACTATACCTTGCACAATTGGTAAAACAAGGTTTACTCGAGCTTTGCTAGATTTGGGAGCATCGGTTAATGTTATGCCTTCTTCGATTTATGATTCTTTGAATCTTGGTCCTCTTAAGGAGACCGGGGTAGTTCTTGAACTTTCTAACCGATCTAATGTTTACCCGAAAGGGATTGTTGAGAATGTTTTGGTGAAGGTTAATGATCTTTTATTCCCGGCCGATTTCTATGTATTCGACATGAATGATGAGAACTCTCCAAAGTCTACATCTTTGCTATTGGGTAGACCATTCTTAAGCACCGCCGGAACGAAGATTGATGTCCAAAATGGAACCTTGACTATGGAGTTTGATGGTGCAGTCATCCACTTCAATATCTTTGAGACAATGAGATACCCAGGTGATGTGAAGTCATGTTTTCCCGTTAAAGAGATTGATGGGGGCAAATGAATCTTGCAAGATCTAAGTCGGGCCGTCGACTTTAAAACAAGCTCTTCATGGGAGGCAACCCATAGGTTTTGTATTTCTTATCCTTTTGCTTTTTATTTTCTTTTTGTTTTGTTTATTTATTTTTCTTGTTCCATATCATGTTAGGATTTCCCACCTTGACTTTACTAGGACGATTCAATTACATTGAGGACAATGTAAGGTTTAAGTGTGGGGGAGTGGTTAAGCATATTTTTTATAAAGAATTTTTTTTTTTTTTTGCATAAAACCTCCAACCTGTAGAGATTTTAGAGTCACTGGCATACTTCTAGGTATGTTTACATAGAGATTTCTGACCGACATAACTGAAATTGGAAGTGTTAGGGAACTACGTTCGGATTTCTTACTTGTTAAAGTGTTAAATAATGGATTTAATCATGCCGGTGATGCAAATGAGGAGCAGGAAGAAATGCATTATTAGAGTTGTTGATCAATCATTAGTGGAAACTACCCGTATTTATATCATGTGAGGCACCGACCAAAAATTCTTTGTAGCTGACTAAAAAAAGCTTTGTTTTGAGTGTGTGTCACCGTACGTTAATTCCGGGTAGAATGGTGAGCTACCCAACCTCCCACCAATAGAAACACTACTCTTTGATCTCTTGAGTGCTAATTTTGTCAATCATGAGGGTGACGTCTATAGATGAAAGCCTCCTTCTTGTAGTTTGATTTGCAGTTAGCACCATTCTCTCGACAACAACGGGTCCATAGAAACACCATCATCATCAACAAGGGAGTGATTTCAAAATCTACAAGGAAAGTTGAAAACATTCAAAGTTTACAAGCAACGGAACAAGAAAAGGAGCAAATTTCAAATTCAAGTAAAGCAACATACAATGAGCATAATTATACATACAAGTTGAAGACTTATTAACAAGAGCAAAGAAAATCAAAATGTGAGAATTATTGAAGTTTATGATTTGGAGACGATACAAGTTGTGAAGAATCAAGCGGTAAAGTACTTTTCCCATGGCCATGGTTTGTTTATTTTTTGGTATTATTTCTCTTGTCTTAATTAATTGAAAAAAAGAAAAAAAAAAGAAGTTGAAAAAGAAAAAAAAAATGATGATAAGAGAAATTTTTGTTATTTTTTTGGTTTTTATTTATTTAATAAGCCGTGGGGAAGGAAAATTTATAAGGAAGTTTCAAATGACAAGGATTTAAGGAAAAATGTTAGAAATTGTCAAGGATCTACGAAATTCAAGAGTTTATCATCAATAGTTGAAGCCGAAGCCGAAGACCAAGAAGATGAAGACGAGGAGCGGAAGACGTTTCTATTGGATGCTGTGAGAGTGGTGTTATCATCATTGTAATCGGATGTGAAGGTGAGTAAGTAATCTCATCCTCGATAATAGTGGTTGATTTTTAAAAATGGTTTTTCTTAGAGATCCTCACAAAAATGGTTTTTCAAAATGTTAAAAGATGTGGGTTTTTAAAATATTTCGGAAGTTGTCCTTCCCACCATTCAACGTGTTACAGGAATTTTCTCTTCATTCCTACCTGCACACATGTGAGAACCATAAAAGTACGTCTTTTGAGTGCAATTTCATAAAACACTTTTTGGTGAGGCAGAGATCGAGGCGAAATGCTTATTGATCGCTCTCAAACACGCGTTCTCTCATTGTGGTGTGGTTATTTCTCATTCAACATTTAAGAATGAGAATATGTTCTTTAGTATTTCTAACTTCTTATTACTAGCATGCAAAAACTCTATGTCCTCATAGCTCTCTTTGGATGCTTGGGACGCTGGAACGCTTTGAAGTTGTAGGTTTTAGTTTGATTTGCTCGAGGGCTAGCAAAGTCTATGTGTGGGAGAATTTGATATGGGTAGAATACATCCTATTTATTACTCCCTCTGTTTCTGAAAGACCGTCCTCTATTCCTTTTTCGTCAGTTTCAAAATTGTGTCCAGCTTCTGTTTATAGTCATACTTTTTCAATGAACTCTCTAATGTACCCTTGAATTTTTTTATATTCATAAATTCATTTTTAACGTGACCCAATCTAAAATATTAATGAAATTAGTATAATTGAGGAAACAAACATATCCTTCATTCCTTTACACACACAACACTTTTGTTTTCTTTATTCTTTGTGTGAACTCCTTAACATAAGTAGCTAATTTTCTTATTGATTGAGGATGAATTCCTAGTTCTTAACATGTTTTGAGTTTTGTTTTAAATCTACTTTGAAGTTCCCACATGATTATCATTTGTTTTTACTAATAGGAATGTTCATACATTCATGGTTGATTGATAGGTCGTTTAGGGTGCGCAACTAAATTGATTTGTTAATTGATCTAAAGCTAGTGAAAGTTAGGGGATAAGTAATCGTTCTTGAATCTTTACACAAGTAGCAAACACGATACCTTGCGGAGGGATTCCGTGGAGCAATTGTGTGTGAAAACAACGTTAGCAAGTAGACCTTGATCTAAGAATCTAACTACTAATATCAACTTAATAAGTTCATAAATCTTAACGCGTTTATTTAAATTACATCTTGAGTGATCTACTACTAGGTGGTTTGGTAAATAGAATACGGTAGTCGAGAACTTCCGTATCCGGTGATACAAGGGATTTAGGGGTTTAGCACTGATCTAGTTGCTTTACCTACGGTTGGTGATAATCTGTGACTAATAAAAAGTGGAAAAGAACATAACTTGAATTATTGTTTTGCAAGGAAGAAGGATTCCTTGATCTAATCTCTCTTATTGATTTCAACTTAAACTTTTGATTGCTTTGTTTATTTTTTATTTTGTTTTTTAAAATTAAACCCCCCCTCCCCTTCCCTCCCCCCACCCCCACCCTCCTTTTTTGTGACATTATAAGACAACTAAAACCTCTTGCTCCTCGTGGGAACGAACTTGACTACACTATATTACTTGTTAATTGAGTGGAAAAATATTCACTAATTTGTTGTGGTTACGACACGCATCACTACCCAAAACGTGTTTTCCGACAAACCCCTTCTGCAATTCAACTTTACAGCTCCTTGATTTGATGTTGTACAGCTCTGAAGAAACCCTAGTCTTATCTCTCTCAATCATAGCTTCTAGGGTTACTGTATTTGATAAGAGAGACGATAAGATGGAGAGAGAGAGAAATTAGGAGAATGATTGAAGGAGGATGAGAGGGTGGCTATTCTCAGAGGTGGTCGGGTATGGAAGTGATGGAGGGAGGTGAAGTTATGATGACACATGCCCTAACCAAGGCATCATTTCGGTTTATGATAACATATGCCCTAACCAGATTATTGTGCGACAGCTGAGAGATGGAGGTGCGGTTACTTGGCGAAACCAATGCATCATTCCGGTTTAAAAAATGCATCCACATAGTATGAGGTTTATGATTATATAATCGCTATGAAAATGATTATATCCACCGCCAACGAGGAGTACTATTATTTTTTTTTGAAACATCCACTCACGTAAGTGGTTTACGCCACTCCAAAATGCATGTACCAATCAAGATGTGTCTCTTGACTCTCTTCCAGAGTTGTTGCTTGACGGTCGATTCTCACCGCTGGCGAACTAAACTAGACCGTTTGGTGTAGTTTCAACCGAGCAGTCGAGGCTCCACGGCTAGGTAGAAACTTTACCTAGCATAGATAAGTCCTATGGTGTTCTAATCTAGCATCTAGATTGACAACTAGAATACCAATCTAAGTCTTATGATCATTCCAATCTAGAATCTAGTTACCCCCACACTTTTCTCCCACACTCGCAAACACACACTAAAAACAAACCCCTGTTAGTTAATGACGATTAGACGAGACAGGACTAGACCCTTCCAAGCAAGTCTTTATTCACTGTAGGTGTCTAAACGATTAGACGAGAAAGGAAGAGACTCATTTGGAAGGTTTCTTTAGAACTGCAAATCACTGTAATTTTTTTACATTCGGGTCCAAGGAGACGAAATGATGAGACGAGACACTTTTTAGAGATTGTGTCTCTATTGAAAAAGGATGAAATTTATGGACAGATAAGACGTCTGCTTTTTCGCTTTCTTTCCCGAATAAAGTATTATGAGAAAAGACCCGAGCAAAAAACAAGACAAAAGCCTTTTTTTTTTTTGAAGCAGGCAAAAGTCGTTTAATTCCTGAACTAACCCCTAAAAGGAAATGGGAACCATTTAGAGAAATGATCAAGGGTGAGTCGGATTAGTGTGGAATTATGGGCACGGGCACAAATCTAGTTGTTGTAAAAAAAGGTTAAAAATCAAAGTTCCGCTGTATTCGGATAAATCCTAAATGTTAAAGTAATAGTTTGGGAGGTATTCAACAAATTAGAGCAATTTCTTCCGCTCGTTTCAGTTGGGTCGTTCTTGATCCAAATCAACTTATAAAAAAAGTATAACGAAACTAAAAACAAGGCTTGACCATTGTTCTTGGCCTTATTAATGTTTTATGATATCATCAAATGTATGTCAAATTATCGGGAATAAAGGTGAGGGTGGTTTTATAAATATCCACCTTCTTTCTTGTTTTACCTTTTCTTTTCTCGACCTTGCTACATCTAGGACAGTGGGGGCTGGTCCAGATATATTAAATTAATTAGTGTAACAAGACTATCATAAATAGGGGTATAACTGGAAAGAGTCATCTAGGAACTTGAACTATGACTATATAAATGGACAACCAAAAATTGATTCTCCGCCTTGGACGGAGGAAGGAAGTAGCTCTGAGTGTATTAGTGGTGTCTGTCGTAGAGGAAATTTCCATTGATCTTTCAGATTCTTGAATACGCTGTAAACCATAAGGAAATCTATGACAAACCGTGATAATAAGACATTCGAGTGTTTCAAGTCTACAATGGAGCTGTTGACAGTTATCTTTGGTTTACAGCTATTCAAGAATCTGAAAGATCAAAAGAGCATCCTCCATCAATACAAAAAATGGGTACTAAGAATTTGTCTTACAAACACCATCAATTCGACATATATTACTGTTAGTTAATGTGATGTGCAGTTTATATTCTTCACACAAACTATTATGTTAGAAAATGAGGTGTCTCCTTTCTTCACATATACTACTAGTATGTTAGTTCATGTGATGTTTCTGTTTTGCACCTAAATTAGTGTAACCTCATCTCTAATATTAGGTCTTATCTAAACCTACTATATTTAAAGAAAGAGATAAGGAAAGATAATGTAATCTACTCAAACCTATTTCAAAATACGGTCCTCGGGTTATAACCCCAAAGGTGTCACTATCCATCCACAAAAAACCCATCAAAACAAAAGTAGCACAAAAACTCCACCAAACAAAAGTGACACAAAACCCCCAAAGAATTTGGTGAAACCAAAATTGGTTTCATCATAAAATTTGATGAAACATCATAGGATTTCATGAAACCAATTTTGGTTTCATCATAAAATTTGATGAAACCAATTTTAAAATTTGGGGTTTTTGTATCAATTTTTAAAAATTGGGGGTTTTGGTTTTAAGTTTGTTTAAGATGGAGTTTTAATGGATCCCAACATTTAAATGGGGTTTTTGTACCATAAGTTTGGTCACCTTGGATTTTTATGACTAAATCTGTCCAAAATATCTAATAGAAGAGAGTGAGAAAAACTAAGAGTTCACACTTCTCATTAACACAAATTCATATCTAAAAAATTATCAATTTTTTAACCAAATATCCAACAGTCCTTTCTTCTCATGAACTAACAGTCATTTCTTATTATTAACACAGTAGAAGGCTAGGGCTTCATCTTTGTTAGAAAGGTTTGGGTGATTAAAAATAAGGGTTTGAGATGATTTTGATAATGGAGAAGTGGGAACTTTTAGTTCTCCTTACTCTCTTTCTATTAGATATTTTTGGATAGATTACATTCTCTTTCTTCATCTCTTTCTTTATATACTAGGTTTATAAAACCTAATACTAGAGATAAGATTACACTACTTCAGGTGTAAAAGGAAAACATCACATGAACTAATATGAAAGGAAACATCTAGTTCATGTGAAGAATATAAACTGCACAATCTAAACCCTAGTAGTGAAATTACAAAAATGATAAAGAAAACAAAACAAAAATTCTTGGTGTAGTTTGGAGAGGCGGTCTGTGAAGAATTACAAAGAAAATACTGAAAATAAATATACTTCTTGGTGCACCGGCTAATCCTTGCATGATTTTCTCTCTCCAATCTCCTCCCTAATACGTATACACAATTTTCGCTGAATTCCTCTTTATTTTGATAATCGGAGAATACCCTCTCACCCAAAACGTGTTTTTCGACAAACCCCTGCTGCAATTCAACTTTACAGCTCCTTGATTTGATGTTCTACAACTGTGAAGAAACCCTAGTCTTATCTCTCTCAAATTCTCAATCATAGCTTCTAGGGTTACTGTATTTGATAAGAGAGACGATAAGATGGAGAGAGAGAAACTAGGAGAATGATTGAAGGAGGCTGAGAAGGTGGTTATTCTCAGAGGTGGTCGGGTATGGAAGTGATGGAGGGAGGTGAAGTGATGATGACATATGCCCTAACCAATGCATCATTTCGGTTTATGATAACATATGCCTTCACCAGATTATTGTGCGACAGCTGAGAGATGGAAGTGCGGTTACTTGGCGAAACCAATGCTTCATTTCGGTTTAAAAAAATACATCCACAAAATATGAGGTTTATGATTATATAATCGCTATGAAAATGATTATATTCACCGCCAACGAGGAGTACTATTATTTTCTTTTGAAACATCCATTCACATAAGTGGTTTACGTCATTCCAAAATGCATGTACCAATCAAGATGTGTCCATTGACTCTCTTCCAGAGTTATTGCTTGACGGCCGAATCTCACCGCTGGCGAACTAAACTAGACCGTTTGGTGTAGTTTCAACCGAGCAGTCGAGGCTCCACGACTAGGTAGAAACTTTACCTAGCATAGCCAAGTCCTATGGTGTTCTAATCTAGCATCTAGATTGGCAGCTAGAATACCAATCTAAGTCTTATGGTCATTCCAATCTAGAATCTAGTTACCCCCACACTTTTCTCTCATACTCGCAAACACACACTAAAAACAAACCCCTGTTAGTTAATGAAGATTAGACGAGACATGACTAGACCCTTCCAAGCAAGTCTTTATTCACTGTGGGTGTCTAAATGATTAGACGAGAAAGGAAGAGAGTCATTTGGAAGGTCTCTTTAGAATCACTGTAATTTTTTTTACGTGCGGGTCCAAGGAGACGAGATGATGAGACGAGAGTCACGAGACACTTTTTGGAGATTTTATCTCTATTGGAAAAGGATGATATTTATGGACATATAAGACGTATGCTTTTTCGCTTTCTTTCTCGAATAAAGTATCATGAGAAAAGACCCGAGCAAAAAACAAGGCAAAAGACGTTTAATTCCTGAACTAACCCCTAAAAGGAAATGAGAACCATTTAGAGGAGACAAATGCTTGCGGGATGGCTTCCCGCAAGAGCGACTTCTTTACCGTTGGATGATCAAATCAACGATTAGATTCACATTTAGGAAAATACCCATCACTTTGAGGAAATGACCCACCACTTTCAGGAAAGGACCCACCACTTCCCCTAAAAGGTTCAAGGCTGTTAGATCCGGATTTTAGCATGATCCAACGGTAAAGAAGTCGCTCTTGCGGGAAACCATCCCGAAAAGTCATGTGGGATAGCACTGCTCGGAAGACAATGGTCACAGCTGAGTCGGATTAGTGTGGAATTATGGATTAGGGTGCTCTGTTTGTATTGATCACAGCTGTTTTTGTGGGTACACAATAATATAATAATGCCTTTTATAAACAGAAATATTGTGCTAACGAGGTGTTACACATGCGAATTTCATTCTGAACTGCAAAAACCATATTGCATCTACAGGAAGTGCAAAAAATACATTTCACCATAAAAAATTTAGTACTAAATATACAAAATCTAGGAGAAAATAATGCCGTCTCTAGTCTTTTAGAGGCCTTGGGCGAACACTACGGAATGGGCCTTTCTTTATGTAAAGGCGAAAAAAGAATTGATAAATGAAAAACTGAGTCAACTGACAACCAATATGATAACCTATTTACGAAGCTTAATTTGCGTCAGAGAAAATTATAGAAGCTTAATAAAAAATTATAAGATAATCAAAACTTTAAGTTGGAGAAATTACATGCCTGGATAATCAAATAGGCTAATCTTGTTTTAGGTTTCTCAAGAAAACATCTAAACATGTCCAAAATCACCCCAAACAGGACTAATTAAGGTCAAAAAAATACTTCAATTAAGCTTCAAACCCGTCTAGAGTTTGTCTAAACTTGCATTAAGTAAATTTATTATAAAAGAAGATGCATGCCTGCTTAAAAGATACATTGAATTTGTACTCTAATCGGCATTTCATCCTTCACTGACTAAGAAAATGAACCTAAGTTTACTACTGAACAAAAGAATTTTGGGCCTCTTCAAATATTGGGCCTAGGGCGGTCGACCATCTCGCCCTGGTTGGAACTTGGAGTTGGAGTTGGAACTTGGAGCTTGGAGTTGGAACTTGGAAGTTGGAAGGGTCTCGTCTTGTATTGTCTTATTGTTTTGAAAGTATAGCCCAGCTAAACGCTACAATTCTAGAGTGTGGAACGGAAAACACTCTTGTCTGCTCGGGAGCACACAATTCCTCCTAAACAGACTATAAGTATAAAAGTTACAAACACAACGGAATCAAAATAAAATGCAAAGTCAAAAATGCAAAGTCTAATCGTTGAAGATGCAGTTAAAGTATTAGGTCATTGACTAACCCTAGACCGTCAATTAACCGTTACTTTACTTTTGCACTATTTTTTTTTAATTTGGCTTGACCAGGTTAAGTTGTCATTACGTTATGCCCATGGGTCACAAGTGCAACAATGTTTTCTCTCGTAGGGTTGCCATTAATTAATAAGTGATAAGTAATTGATTCAAGGGATATTTTAATTTTGGGTTCCAAAAAAATGACCAATGTTGCATTTGGGTCCTAGAAAGTTTTAAATTAGAGTTTGGGTCCCAGGACCTTGGTTGACCGTATTGATTGATAGAGCATCAACTAGATTCCAAATCCAAATCCAAAGCCTTTTCCAGTAGCAAATACCGGGTCGGCTAGAGAGTATCTCATAAATGTATTGCATAGGTTTTAGGCCGGCCTGTCGAGCCTTGCACAACCTGCAATAAGTTAGGCAAGAGCACCAACTAGATTATCACATGAAAAGCGAAAATGACTTCAGAAATCTACTATAACAGACTTTTATTATTACAAAGGGTAACAGTAACATAGGCTGAAATTCGAGACTAGAGTCACTAGTCACTATATAGTGAAAAAACTGGGGAAAGCAAACGTCTTTTCATATGTCCTATAGACCTGTATTGTCTCCCATTGCCATGTTAGGCGAAGAATTTTTTCACCTCTTTTTAAATTAAAATTTAAACTATCACTTGAATGTTGAGTGAAAATGTTGTTTTCACCATTATGTTTTAGAAAATTATGACATTTTCAACATAACTTGGGTTTCGAACCAAATCCAAAAGTATGATGTATCAAGGACGTCTAAGTTTCTAGAAAGTCTTTACCAAATAAAAAAAAGTATCTAGAAAGTCAATTTAAAGATCAATTAATGTAATTTTAGCATATAATTAATAAAACGTAACTAATTGTAATATACATAGGTGCAAGATAGGGCTGTAAATTCTGCCCGGCAGCCCTAAGCCCAGTACCGTACGCCCTTACCCATAACAGTCCATGGGTACCCGTTTCCCGTCACAGGCTAGCCCGGCCTAGCCCTTTTAAATAATAGGAAGGGCACAGGCCATGAGTAAAAAAGTCTTGTCCGGACCGGTACCCGTCCTGTCAACCCGTTAATATTGCCCGTCCCGTTTGCCTACCCATTTACCCGGCCTAATGATGTGATTTTTCAATGATGTTGTAGTAATATGATTCGTTCACTCAGATTTGTTGAGAATTTGTTTTAAGACTTAATAAAGAAAATAAGGAAAAATATATACACACAATTTGTCACAAGATGAAGAGACGCTGAGACACGGGATTCCACTACTTTTCATATTGTTATGGTTCAGTCATTAACTCTAGACAATATACCTCAAACAAAATAAGTTGTGACTCTAGTTCTTTGCCAAAAATAAATTTCGTAAAATATTATTTGTAAGTTAAAAGCATGACGCATCTAAAGCATTTAGAACTAAGCATGCAGCATCTAACAAAATAACAAATAATTAATAGAAATCATAAAGCAATTAAATCAATGCAAATAGTCAATAAAAGAATTAATTCATTTAACACAATCATGAAAAGTTGCTTCCTCCGTCGTCCCAGTGATGGGTTTAGCTCCACATGGTGAAAACACACTCAGAATAATTTTTCATTGCTCAAAAGTGCTTACAAGAGGTGAAAATATTATAAAACAGAAAAACTCTATGCACCTTTCTATTATACGCTGTGTTTCTTCCTCTAACTCTCCATTCCCTCTCTGGCTCCCAGGAATCATTTATATACCCAACAGTCAAGAAATATTTTGAATAAATGCTCATAATCTCCTCAGTAATGACATTAAACTCGAGAATATTTTCTTTATTCTCACGCGATTCTGAGTTGGCAAAGAAATCTCTTTTAATCAATATAATATAATCCAGAGAATAAAATCTTCTTGTTTTAGTCAAGTATCTCCCATAATAAACACAACATATACGTACTTCCCATTCTTTTTTTGTCGACAATAAATGGAGATTTTCCTTTTTATCCGAATCTGAATATGTTACCCTTCCTGTTTTAGTCAAATAGGGTAATGACAACTCATTCCCATGCAAAACTCTCCAAATCAGCACGTATCTTCATGAACAAAACCTTGAAAATATCTTCACAACTGTTTTCTTCACACCAAGAATATATCCTTCCTTTTACGAATCAAAGGCAATTATTGCCCCTGTTTTACTGTTACAGCTCATGACCAACCAATCCGTGCCACAAATCTCCAAAAAAAGTCTCATAAAATTATAACCAAAAATACGCTGTTGAAGCCAAAACTTTGCCGCCAAATTCTGTTCATTCCGTGGAGAAGAAGATGGTTCTCCCCCTAACAAAAATAGGGTGTGAATATCCATGGGGTGTGCATAGTACATAGTGTGCCCTTTAGTAACTGAGGTGCCCCTTAACCAACACTGAGAGTTCGAATAACACGTGTCCTCCGGGGTGCAAAAACCACTTTTCGAGCAACTTTTTCCACATAAGTGTTTATTGGCCAAAAATACCTACAAGGACATAAAATACCATAATTAATACATAATCGAGCACTAACAGTACAGAACATTGAGAACAAAATAGACACAAAAATGCGTCTATCACCTAATTATTCCTTTCCGATTTCATTCTATATCTAGATATATACTTGGAATACCAGTCTATCGATTCTATCCCGAGTATTTTTCTGCATATATTCATTTTGCTATTTTTAGTGAGAAAATTTAGGGTTTCCTATTGAAAGATGATCCAATCTTGGAGTAATTGTAGGAATTTTTGTTATATATTAGTTGAATTAGGTCACAATCAAAGTTATCTTTCTCTTGTATTCATTTTATATATAAGGGTTTGGAAGAACCGCAAACGAGAGCTTGATTTCGAAGTACTGCTACGCGGCTAAGCCTAAGGTATGTGTTTCAGTAATTTCATTTTCACTTGTTTTATGTTTTTATTTCAATTGATTTTTCCATTGTTACTAGTGATTGATCTTGTAATGTTGTTTTAAATGATTTTAAGTGATGATAGATTTACTTTTCTGCTTGATGCATGTGCTAATAAGTGATAATAATAACTTGGATATTCATTTCTGTTTTTTGTTTCAATTGATTTGGACATTATTGTTGTCGATTGATGTTTTAATTTTGCTTAGGATTTATGATTATAAGTTACTTTTCTGTTTGATGGGGTATTCATGGGTATGAACGAAATGGATTAATATATTCAAATCGGTAAATGAAATTGGGATCTTTTAGTGCACACTTAGCTGTTGGATGTTAAACTCCAATTTAGTTTTGAATCACTAGATACTGTTTTTTATGATCATTGAATTTTGAATGAAAGATTATAATTAAAGTTTCTGTCTTTTAAAGTTTTGAACCACTGGATAGTCTTCCAGCACTCAAGTGGAATGAAACATAGGTGGAACAAAAACAAAAATTACAGCTTTTGGTTTGTGATTTTGGCATCCCTTTTTTCATTTCTTACTTCATTTACGTGATGGTTAGTACTGATGGGAATTATGCACCTGTTTGCTTGTTTATTTGAAACTATACTACCAGAGTACTTACAAGGAGAAGTTCACTAGTTCATATTGTTTTCTATACTTCACTGACCTTAATTACAGTATGCTAGTATGTAGTTGCCGAGTGAACTTAACCAGTCTTATATACTTGTATAACTTATACATTCAATGATATTCTACACAGGAATTCTGACAATGGATCCTAGTCAAGTAGGCGAAAATCCTTCACAAGCAGCATCTGAGCTTATTACCAATTCTGATGTTAATGGAACTCCAGCTCCAACAAATGCAACTATCCGAAAGCCAAAAAGAAAGTTAACATCTGAGGTATGGGGTGGTTTTTATTAGTTAGAAGAGGAAGATCCAGAAAATCCTGGGACAATTATAATGTGGGCAGTTTGCAGAATCTGTGGAGAAAGGAAAAAATCAGGTGGCAATGCTGGAACCTCACACCTAAAAAGGCATACAAATAGTTGTTTGAAGAAGCGCAAGACCGATAATTCACAGACCACAATAGCTGTAAATGGTCAAGGTAAGTTTGCTACCTTTCATTTCAACCAGGATAGAGCTAGGAAAAATGTCATTAAGCTAATTATTTTAAGAGAGATCCCTTTCCAATTCGTTGAAGATCCTATTTTCCAATGGTTCATCAATGCTAGTTTTCATCCTGGTTTCGTTAAGTTTTCTCGTAATACTTTGAGGACTGAGATATATAAGTGTTATCTATAGGGAAAACAACAGTTGAAGAGAATTCTTCTTGATAGTCCTGGTAGGATTTCACTGACATCCGATATTTGGCTCTCAAAACAGAGATTGAGTTACTTGGGTATTACTTCACATTTCATAGACAAGAATTGGGTGCTGCAAAAAAGAATAATAACTTATGCTTTAATCGACACATCTCATACTGGTGAGAATGTAGCTGAATTCATTTTTCGCAAGCTTGTTCATCATTGGAGTATTTCAGAAATTTTTTTTCTTTAGCTATGGATAATGCTAGTGCAAACACTGTCTCAGTTTCTAGATTGAAAAAATTATTGCCTAACCTTCCTTATAAGGGAGATTTATTCCATGTTAGGTGTTGTTGTCATATCCTGAACTTAGTAGTCCATGATGGATTAAAAGTTCAGGGGTTTACTGAGATGCTTGAACATGTTAAGGGTAGCTTGAAGTATATTTTTATGTCTGGTACAAGGTGTAGACAGTTCCAGTTATTGTGTGATGATATGGGTGTTAGGCCTAAAAAATTGCAGCTTGATGTAAAACATAGGTGGAACTCCACTTATCTTATGTTGAAAGATGCAATTCCCTACCGTCAAGTGCTGTCGTCCTTCCTTGATGATAGGTCATGTCCTCATGTTATTGATGATACTGATTGGGAACACGCTGAAGTGTTATGTGCATTTTTGAAGCCTTTCTATGATGCCACTAATTATTTTTCAGGAGTTCATTATGTGACTAGTAACTCAGTTCTTCAATATTTATATGAAATTGGTATGGTCTTCCAGAATCACAGAGATAACCCATTTTTCAAGAATATTATTGCTGCCATGGAGGAAAAGTTTGTTAAGTATTGGGGTGAAACTCCTATATTATTTGGGTTAGGGTCTATTTTGGATCCTCGTCTTAATCTAAGAGGGTGGAAAGTACTCTTTCTGATATTGAAGAATGCTTTGGCACTTCTGCATTCTCAATTCGATGCCACGACGAACAAAGTAGGTTAATGGATGCTAAGTTGAAGAGTCTGTTTGCGGAGTACTCAAATATTTTGCATGATAAACAGGTAACTACAGTTTCCAGTGGTCCGTCGACTTCAATAGGTACTTCAGAGACTTCTGCTGGTCCAATGCATTCAGGCTCTTCAACCGAGGTCTCCTCCACTTCATCTGGAAGCACTTTCTGGGCATCTCGCAATCGGAAAAAAAGAGACCCTCTTGCTACATCATCAGAAGAACTAAAGAGGTATTATGCTGAGCCTGAACCTGCTTTGGCTGATATCGAGAACTTTGATGTGTTAGATTGGTGGAAAAGCAATGAAAACAGGTACCCAGTACTTTCTTGTGTCGCTCGTGATGTTCTAGCAGTCCAAGCATCTACAGTTGCCTCCGAGTCTGCCTTCTCTCTCGGGAAACGTATACTAGGTGATTACCGAAGTAGTTTAACTCCGGATATGTTGGAGTGTTCAGTCGTTCTAAAAGATTGGTGGAAGGCTGAGATGAAAGATATTTTTAAGACGATTGATCCTTTTAATGATGATATTACTCCGGCAGATGAAGTTGAACGTTTGGCCACTTAATCTCGTCAGTCGCTTCTTTTCTAAGGTAAATATCTGTCTTCACATCCCTTTATGTTCATGATCACTTTTCATTTACATGATAATTCGATGTTGGTTTCTATAGAGATAATAGAATACTGACTTACTATCTATATATTAACATAGCACACAATGCAAGTGTTAGTGAATTACAATTTGATACTTCTGTAATCTAGAGTGAACAGAAAACAGTACGCTCTTTCCATAAATTTTTGTATTGATCTCTTTCTATTTTTGTGCAGGTGAATGGCTTGAAAGTTTCTTTTAGTATTTTCAGAATAAAGTTGTGTGGAGTCATGGACTGCTAAGCTGCGCAAGTAGAAAAGGACGCATGAGTCTTTGTTTTTAAATTGAGTTATTAAGGGACGTTTTCTTTTAAGTTTTAATGCTTTGATTTTGAGTGAACAATTTTGATCTTTGAAGAACATGAGTTTATTGATTTGTTTATGGAAGTATTTGATTGATTAAGTTGTTGAAACTTTAATATTATACATTGAAGGCCCGCCCTGAACCTGCCCGCCCGGGCCCAAATTACTAAACAGGCTTGGGTAGGCCATGGGCAGTCTTTTAACAGGTATAGTCCTGCCCGCCCGGCCTATTTGTTCTGATGGGCAAGAGATTTCCAGGCCCGACCTGTCCCGTCCCATTTAATAATTAGGTCAGGCTTCCCGGCCCGGCCCGGCCCAATTTACACCCCTAGTGCAAGATAAAATCTGCACAGTAAAAAATGAAAAAAGAAATGGGGAAATTAGGCGCAGACGCAAAATTTTTTTTTTTTCTTACCGCCAGGCCCACAATTACTTTTCCCTACAGTCGCACCCAATGTTATTTAAAATTATTAAAAACGTGCAGAATTCCTCAATTACCCTTCAACGGTTCTGGGCAGTTTTATTAACTCCCAAAAAACGGTCAGAACCATTTCTTTTCTCTTCTTCTCATTTTTTCTTCATCCGTTTTTCTGTTCTTCTCATTTTTTCTTCATCCGTTTTTCTATTCCTATTCCTCCATAAACAATGTAACGGATGATTGATGATTGAAGTTGATCAAACCCTAAAAATCAATTTCAAACTCTAAAAAACCTTAACCCTAGAATTCAGTAGAACCAAAATGGATGAAACACCAACAAAAACACGTCTTCAGAAATAAAAAGAGAAGAAATTAGGTACTAAAACTAATTTAATCGATCTTATTCTTGCATACATTCGGTACATTTGATTTTATTTGATTTTCGATTTTAATTTTTGTTCTTGATGCTTCAGATGAAAAATGGAAAACCGAAGGAAAAATGAAGTCGAAGAAACAGAAAAAACCCGGTGAGATTTATCATTAGCTTCATCTGTTAGTGTTTGATTTTGTTTTTTTTTGAATTTTTTTTTAATCTTAAATTTTGTTACAGTAATTGCCGATGATGAACTAGAAAAAAAGAGTAAACCTAAAAAGAAAACTGTTTCATCCTGAATACCCATAATTTTTTTTTGAGTTATCACTTTATTCTTCTTCGATTTTAACATAATTTTCTCCTAAATGTGATTTTACCTACTGATGTTGAAGATGAACAAGAAGAAATTGATAGTGTCGAAACACTGAAGGAGATGCAAATCAAGGCAAAGGGAGATGCAAATCAAGGCAAAGAGTAAGAAATGCTCTGGTATGCATAACTAGTTCTCATGTGTGATTCTGCATAACATAAATCTGCATAACTTGTTCTGCATATGCATGGAAGGGTATGCAGCATCAAATTAATGTGTGTAACTTGTTTTTCAGATGCATGACAGGTTATGCTTACAAAAAAAAAAAAACACTGCATAACACCTATTTTTAAGTGTTTCTTTTTAATTTTCATCTGTTTAAATTTTAACTTTCATCTGCTTACCAAAGTTACTGCATAACTTAAATAGCTTATTTATTTGTGTGTTGAAAAGATCCTGAAGCAAACCCGTCAAGGAAGTCGCAGAGATTAAAAGATCAGGTGTCACCTCAAGTATCACCTAGGCAATGTGTTGTCTATAAACAAGGTGCGTTGAATTCCTTCCTGTTCCTGTTATGCATCAGTTAATAAACTTCTCTTATCATTTACCTGCTTGTTTGTATGTAAAACACATTATGCTTGTTAAAAAAACAAATGCATAATAAGTTAAGCAGGGTTGTGTTTTTAAATGCATAATAAGTTATGCACCTTAACAAATAAATGCATGACATATTATTCAGTTCTAATATTAAATGCATGACTAGTTATGCATTGTTTAGACTTGCTGCATCACAGGTTATGCATATAAAAAAATGTGTTCTAAAATAGCAGTTCTAAAATGCATTTTTTTGTTCTTTTTTTTTATGCAGTTAAACCTAAAACCAAATCTGCAGTTCAAGGAGGTACTTATAGAGCAGGTTTCCTTAGGGTAGGTCACTTGTTTAGTAAGATAAAAGACAGAGGTGGTTTGAATCCGTTGCAGGCTAACATGATGAATGTGTGTGTGTTTGGAAAGTTCTATAACTGGTTATATGCTGCAAACATGGCATACTTGGATGGTAAGAGCAACAAGCTGATGGATGAGTCTTTCTATCATATGACCATGAAGATTTGAATCAACATTCATTCAAGTTGTCTGAAAACAAGTTCATAGCATCAACGTCTAGTGAGCTTGCTGTTACATTTATGATTCCAAGAATTGAAGGAGACATAAGAAATGATATTCTGACTTCGAAGGCAGAAATAGAGCTGACTCAGTCACATCCCCTCGTCAAGCAATTCCCATTCAAAACAAAGCCAGGATTTATCAGCAAAGATCCCAAAGCACGGGTAACAAAGGTGTGGATAGATGATATTGAAAGGCTGGTGTTGGAAAAACTTGATAAGAAAGGTCATGAAAAGGAAGTTGTCTGCCTTATCTGCCTTTACATGCTAGTCGTCTTGTTCTTTTGTCGTTCAAGTGGAGACAATTTAGACGTCTCGTATGTTGGTTTGGTTAAGGATTTGGAAACCATGGACTCTGTCTCTTTTCCTGATCTTATTCATGAACACCCGATGGAGAGCATCAAGACTGTCAAAAGAAACAATCTTCATATCAGGAATTGCAGTGGTTGCACTATATATTCTCTTGTGAGTTAGTTTTTTTTTTTACTTTCATAACATCTGTCAATAAATATTACTTTCTTGGATACAAAATATCTTATTAGTTATTGTTTTTTGCAGCTTTGGTTGGCTGAGCATTCTAACATAGATGAGATATCATCAGACATCGTCAAGGTCATTTCCAATGCTACACCGAGAGCTGCGAAGTGGGACTTGGCAGCAATGAAGAAAGCAATGCTCAAGAAGAATATTACGTTCTTAAAGGTACCTGTTTGTGAACATTTCATGATTTCTAATTGACCTTCATGCATCTATAACAGTATCTCTAAATTCCTTAAAAATGAATGCATAATAAGTTACGTTAGCAAAAAAGGATAACTGCATAATAAGTTATGCACCTTAATAAATCAATGCATAATATATTATGCACCCGAATATATGAATGCATGACCGGTTATGCATTTTTCAATATTGAAAAGGAGTTAAGCAGGGTTGTGTTTTTAAATGCATAATAAGTTATGCACCTTAACAAATCAATGCATGACATATTATTCAGTTCCAATATTAAATGCATGACTAGTTATGCATTGTTTAGATTAGCTGCATCACAGGTTATGCATATAAAAATGTTGTTATATTTGTTATGCATTCCTTTGATGAGTGTCATTAATCATGTTGCAGTATAATGAGAAATTCAGAGATGAGTACAGTGCAATGGAGATGGAATTCTGTGAACCAAGAAAACCAAGAAAAAGGAAAGAGATATATGATCTCGTCGCAATGAATCTTGAAGAGAACAGGGACAAGTATGAAGAAGCATTTCTGGATGCAATTAAGATCATTGAACAAGAGACGTGTCCCCCCGATTGTGCTGAAGCAAGGTTGCAGATCATTGAAGCAAAGATGAAATACATGAAGCAGACTCAGGAGAGGAATAGACAGAATGGAGTAGACTTCAATGAAAAGTTGTATAATTACGTGAAGGAATTTCTCGTTGATTGTGGCAACATAGAAGTGCAGGAGGAGTCGTCAGGTGGACCTAGTGTCAATGTATCATTAGCTGAGCCAAGCGACCCACTGAGCCAAAACTTGCCAAGGAATGAGACTCTTGTTGAAATGGTATCTTCAACTGAACCACCTACACAAGAATCAGTTCCAGAAGTTATCAGACTCGATAGCCAATACCAAACGGCTAGTCAAGGTATCCAGTCTTCACCTTTCAAGTTCATGGACATGGAAAAAGCTGTTAATCTCTCCAGCGATGACAAGGAAACATAAACTCAAGTGGAATTGGAGACAACACCAAATATAGCAACAACACAAGAAAGACTTGAAGCACAGGAAAGAGACTTTTTGTCCGGTGGTGATGATGACATTCTTCCAGAAACTCAGAAGAAATCAGAAGAATATGTGGTGCCCACATTTAATCTGCATTTATCACAACCTGCTGCTGCAATTAAAGATGATGCTGGTGGACCACAACAACAAGCTGAAAATCTGCAACAACCCGCTGTTAAGATACCACAACATCAAACTGAAGAACCACAACAACCAGAAGAGCCAGTGGCTGAAAAGCCACAACAAGTAGCTGTTGAGATGGTTGATGATGCAGAGAAGGAGATGGTGGTTGAGAATCCTTTAACTCCTGGTGCCACGCAAGATGCTGAAAAAGAAAAAGGCTATAATGAAGATGCTGAGATGGAGACCATTTCAAAAAACCTGGTACCTAAAATATAACATCTTTTATTATGGTATTTTTATTAATGTCAAATCAACTATGTACTGCTTATTATTTTTAATCAACTACAAACTGTTTACTATATTGTTGTTTTGCTGTTTAATCAACTATTTACTTAATTTCATAATAAACTGTTTATATCTAACACATTTTGGTTACATGAATCTCTAGGAAGAAGACGTAGGAGGGGAGTTTGAACCAAGAACATAATTTTTGAAAAGGTCAACATTGAAGAAAAAGTCAGTATTGAAGCGAAAAGCAAACAAGGCAGAAGAGGATGGGAAGCAACCAGGAAGCAAGGTAAGAAGAATCAAGGAAAGGACAACATGGAATCAAAGGACAACCAGTGTACTACTCAAAGATTGTGAGCTAGGGAAGCAGAAGAAGCAAAAAGACAAGCCTGATGAGAATAAAGTTGAAGAAGAAAATTCCCGTACGTCTGCTGGCTTGCCGTTCAGAAAATTACCTCCGCTGGAAACAATGGAATGCTTTCAAGATTACAAGGATACAATAGAACCAGCTATGATGGAAGTACCAGAGACATACTTTGAGAATGCCAACAGCCTGTAAGTACATCAAAATTACCTTTATGCTTGTTTGCATAATATGTCATGCAGCTCCCAATGTTTAATGCATGGTTAGTTATGATTGTTTAAAATATCTACATCACATGTTATGCAGCTCCAATGTTTAATGCATGTTCAGTTATGCAAAAAATGTTGTTATATTTATTATGCTTGTTTAAGAAATCAATGCATTACATGTTATGCTTCTTATGAAATAAATGCATAACAAGTTATGCTTAAAAAAACCCATGCATAACACAACCCTCTAGTTTATGGTTCTGCCGCATGTCACTTGAATAAAACATCTCACCAATTATGTCTTATGTCATCTGCAGAAATTCGGCTTGGAGTATCAGAGAAGGAGAAGACCCGTAATTGTGGGATATTCGGATTCACAGAGATATAATAAGGAAGCTAATGAACAACGAAAACTTAGAAAACCAAGTAGTACGCTACTACAGTTATAGGTTGTTCAGGAAGCGGGAAAATGAAAAGATGGCTGATAGTGTTGAACATAGGTATGCGGAGTCTGCATTCATGACACCAGATGCTTGGGTAAGTCAAGAAAATAAAATCATTTTGCTACATAACAAGTCATTCCTGCATATTATCTTATGCCCATGTAATTACTTCAGCATAAAATGTTATGCAACTAGATTGATCTGCATAACAAGTTATTCAGCATTGTTTTCTACACCTGTTGTGCACCCTTTCAATTGCATCCACTAACTTTTTTTTCCTAAAAAATATTTCTTTTGCAGTTCTTTGTTAAAACAAAAGAGAAAGATGGGATTGCCAAATTTTTTGGAGAATTCATTTTGAATCTCCCTATTGAAGTTGAGAGAATGTTCATTCCAATGAACTATATAACAAAGGAAAACCCTGCTGGTACACATTAGACATTGTTAGAGTATGACTTTTCAGAGGGTGAGTGGAACTACTATAACAGTCTTGAAGGCTATAAATCTAATTGCAAGAAACAAGCTCTCATAATGGCAAAGGCTTGTATGCCGTATTTGATCCAAAGATATGATGAACTGAATCTATCACCACAAATCCTGGATATAAAGAGGGAACCGCTTATATACAGGGATATTTTTACCAAGATTGTTCCTCAACAAGGTCATCACCCCGACTGCCTCATATTTGTATGCTATTATATGAAGATGAGCATGAAGTCTCAAGTCAGGTACAAATGGCTGAAGTTGGGAAAGGAAGATGCAGTAGAAAAAGCCAACAAGAAAAGAGTAAGTCTGGTATTGAAAATGCTGTTTATTGGAAACAGTTGGGCGATAGATGCCAATGAAGACATCTGGGATGATGTTGCGCGTCAATGTGATGAAGCTGCGCGTCAAATGTGAAGCTGTGCATAATAGAAAGGCTCAAACATAACATTGTTTTAACAACCTGTGTGTTGTTGGTAGGTTGAGAAATTTAACTTGGGAGTGAAAACTAATGGGAAAGTAGTTAGTGTGAAGCTTAACTTCAGTCAGTAGTTATGTGTAATGTGTTGGTATGAAAACTTAACTTTATTCAGTAGTTCTTGTCAGAACAACTTATGTTATCTTGTCGATGTTTATATATATTTATTATATATCAATGCTGGTTTCAGTGCTTCTATTTGCTGCAATCTTCATTTAACTGTACTATGATATAAATCTTACAAGGAAAATGAAGGAAACAGGTTACATATAAAATCTATAACAAGTTATGCAACAAAATAAACCTGAATAACATGTTATTCCTAATAAAATAAATGTGCATGACTTGTTATGAGACATGACTTTTATGCAGATGCAGATGCATGAAGGAACCACATTTGCATGAGTCGTTATGCAGCCATCTTTAAAAGAATAAATGCATAACAGATCGTGCATCGTCGAAAAACAATGCATAAGAGATTATGCATCTTCAAAACAATAACGCATAATACGTTATGCATCATAAAAACTAATGCATAACAAGTTATGCATCATCAAAAACTAAAGCATAATCCATTATGCATTTAAGAATAAAAATGAAAACATTATCTGATAGAAGCAGAAAAACACACAGTGAAAAAAAAAGTATTTTTCATAAAACCAATACAAAAAAAAAACTAAGTAAAGAAAAAGTACTTGTTCATAAAAACTAATACAGAAACTAATGAAAGAAAAATGAATAAGGTTCAAACATAAAAGTAATAGTCTGAAGAAACAAACAAGATAATTGCTCTTCTTTAACTTCCCTTATGCTTCGGCGGCTTCGGAGGCTTCTTGTAACAGGTAGGATTCGTACATGTTTGCTTGTTATGATGACCAAGCTCAAAACAATTACCACAGCGCATAGCTCTCCTGGCGGCTTCTCATATCTGCTCAAATGCCTATTAGCTTGTGGTCTCCCTGGCGGCCTCCTAACATCAGGTACATCGATAATATCATTACCTTCATAAACTTCAGGCCTGTTATAGTTCGGAATAGGATGAATTGCATGACTGTAGGCATTATTGAAGTATGAAGTAGTGAAATAAGGTTCAACAAAATCATATGGATTAGAACCAGACATTGTTATCGATGCGAAAGCATGCACACATGGAAACCCATAGACGCGCCACCTCTGACAGGTACATGTCCTTGCCTCAAGGTTAACACTATGAGAACTGTCCCCTCCTTCCACTTCATAAACATGAGTATCGGACTGTATAACCAGCCAGGTTAAACCCCCATCAATAAGAGCCTTCATCTTATTTTCATTCTTCGGTGTGAGAATTGTTATGAAACTATTACCAGTATTCCGCCTTTCTGACATCATACTCATCACATCCTTCCTTATCTGATCCAGAAGAGCATTTGCAGGGAGCTTCTTGTGTACCTTCATCCAACTATTGAAGGATTCAGCAAGAGTAGAAGATGTCCTACCATACCTACAACCCTGGAAAAAGGCATTTGACCACTTCTCTGGAGGGATATCTTCAATATAGTCGGCAACCCAACCACAACCAAGACCCCTAATAGTAGCGATGGCAGTTTGGAAACCTTCGGGACTAAGAGCATAAGCAGCAGCTTGAAATGAATCAATAAC
Organism: Papaver somniferum; assembly: GCF_003573695.1. Taxonomy (NCBI): domain Eukaryota; kingdom Viridiplantae; phylum Streptophyta; class Magnoliopsida; order Ranunculales; family Papaveraceae; genus Papaver; species Papaver somniferum. The sequence goes on from NC_039367.1 coordinate 59,561,986, forward strand.
TGCACCATACCTTTCGTCAGATGCATTAATAGGTAAGTTCATCTTAAGATGATAATAGCAGAAACTATGGAAGGCTCCAGGAAAGTAAAATGGAATCGCTCTCTTTAATCCTTCTGCACGATCAGATAAAAATGTGATTGGCCTTTGATCATGATCAAGAACATTACTCAAATTCCTCATGAACCATTCCCAGTTATCATTATCTTCACCAGGTACCAGGGCCATGCTAGTGGGAAGAAGCCTGCACAGAAAAAATAAAATAAAATCAAGCCAGCGTCTACATGAAGTATGTGCAGCTAAAAAAATGCATAATGGCTCATGCATCTAAACTAAATAATGCATAAGACATTATGCAGCTAAAACAAAAAATGTATAATGTCTTATGCATCTAAACAGAAATGATGCATGACCAGAAAAGTGAAAACAAATAATGCATAATGTCTTATGCATCTAAACTAAATGATGCATAAGACATTATGCATGTGCATAAAAAGGATGCATAAAATCAATAAGTGAAAACCATAACGCATAAGACATTATGCAGCTAAAACAAAAAATGTATAATGTCTTATGAATCTAAAACAGAAATGATGCATAACCAGAAAAGTGAAAACAATAATGCATAATACATTATGAATCAAAAATAAATAATGCATGAGACATTATGCACATATATAAAAAGGATGCATTATCAGAAAAATTACCATTTTCATCATTGATAACGGTTGCAGCCATGAGGCATCCTCTATATGTCCCTGTAAGAAAGGTAGCATCGACATAAACCATGGGGCGAAGGTAACGATAACCATGGATGCATGCCTCGAAAGCAATAAAAATACGCACAAACTTATTTGAAGGTGCCTCATCTTCTAATTCAGCTGAACTATCCTCGTTCGCTTCAGGTTCATCCGTTTGAACTTGAAAATCAATCCAACTCCCAGGATTTGTGCTGCGAATGGAATCTACATACCATGAAAGATGCGAATACGACATGGATTCATCACCAAATATATCCTCATACACTTTCTCTCTTCCGTTGTAAGCTTGGTAGTATTTCACATTGATCCCGTAGCTAGTTTTGAAAAACTTTGTCAAATCAGATGCTTTGAAACTCGGATCACTTAGTATTTCATCCTTGATCAGACTAGAAACAAATTTACTGCTGAGCCTGTGGAAAAGCCTTTCAGTTCCAACACCACAGGTATGACTGCTCTCATATTTCTTAACCTTAAGCATCCTGTTTTCAACATCAACAGCACAAACCTTATACTCCCAAGGGCAATTTTCTTTTGAGCATTTTGCATAGAACCTGCTAGGTTCATTCTTCTTATATACAAGAACACGCCCAAGTTTTAACTCGTATTTCTTCACTACGATACGTACCTCTGCTACACCTCCAAAAAACACTTTACCAACTTCACCAAGTAATTTATCCCAACCTTCAGTCCTAAGAACCTTGTTAACAGGCACAGAACCATCTTCAAGGAAATTCACCATAGCTTGTTCGGGTTCATGTTCTATTACACGACTACTTGAAGCTCTACTACGACTTCTGGAAGAATTAAAGCCAACTTCGACAAGTAAATCAAAGCTCTTCTGACCTTTACAGTGGCAACGAGATACAAAACATTGAAGCAGAATATCAGAATCAACTCGCACAAACTTGCTTCCATCATTAAAGGAAAATCTGACATGATGCGGTAATAAACGAGTCCACTTCTGGCAAACGGTTGTCTTCAAAGACTCCAAATTTGTGTTGACATCAACAGGATGTGCTAAGAATTCACTGAAGTAGTGAATTACAGCTAGTGCACTACCAACAGGCATTTTCACCCTGCAACACACAAAAGAGAAAAAACCAAACATATCTATCCTGCATATTGCTTCACAAAAATTCTTACTCAAAATTAAAAGATCAAATCAACAACAACAAACAATCTACATTAACCATAATCAGATGAGAAATCAACAGGATATCAAAATCAATAACAGATAACAGATCAAAAATAAGAATGGAAAAACAAATCAAATAAAAAATCCAACAGAACAGAAGCAAAACCTAGTAAATTGGTATGTCAACATCGGAACATGAAATCGAAACAAAAAAATTTAATCGAAAAGATCTACATTGATGTTAACAAATTCAAAACCTAGAAAATAAACAAAAATTCAAAAACAAGCTTAAAAGATCTAAAAAAACGATTCGAAAAATTAAATTAAGCTTCGGAAACCTAAAATAATAGATCCTAATCTTACAGAAACTAAAACATAGAATCGAATCAAGATTAAACAAAAATCAGAATCAAAATTGGAATAAAAACGAACGAACCTGAAGCTTTGCTGAGTAAATTGAATCTCGGCAATCAAGGACAAGTGAGGCTAAAGCTTGCTGAGTAAATTGAATCTCCGTAATCAAGGACAATTCTCAATAATCAATCTCTCGAAAATAAACAGGATAAATTGAAACTGAAAGTGAGGCTAAATTGGGAAATAAAAATGAAAATAAACGAATTTTGAAAACTTTGGGCCTGCAAATAATTTGTTGGCCGCTTTTGGGTGCGCCCGTGAGATTTTTTGGAGGTGGGTTTCACAGTAGGAAAATGTGTAAGAATGGGTCTCCATGTAGTTTTCACAAAAAAAATTGTTGTAAAAAAAGGTTAAAAATCAAAGTTCTACTGTATTCTTTGAACGCTCGCTCCACTGTATTCTTTGAACGCGGACGCAGCTTTGGACGCAATTGGGCCTTGTCGGAGGCGTATGGGCATGGTCCATGTCATAGATAAAGTGGGTTTTTTCCTATTTTTTCTTTTTAAAGACATACTATTCTAGGAATTATTGGTTAATCCTAAACTTGAGTATCCGTTTAATGACTAGTCCATCCATAAAAATGATTTAACCGCTAGTCCAAATTCATGATTTTGGACTAAAAATATTAATCCCTGATCCATTACACGTGCGAATAATATAAACCGCATTTTCTAAAAGGCAGAACTACCCCTCCTTGGGATAATATCAGATCAGATTATGTTTATCGTCTCTCAATATTGAAGAGGGTCTCTGGGTATGAGATCAGAAGAAATTGCCTCAGGAGAAACATGGAAATCTCATCGGCATCACCATCATCATTGAAAAAGCTAATCCTTCCTCTTATCTCTCTAATATTGGTATGAAACATCTAGGTGTATCCTTGTTTCAATGAAAAACAGTTCTGGAAATTTCATTTTAGGGTTTATAATTTTCGACTCATTTATTTTATTCGAAATTAGAGTGGAGATTTGTGATCAGTTTAACTTTCTCATCGTTTTAATGTAAAATTTGATCAATATCTGGTGTTCGATTATATTTTATTTTCAGATTTGGGGATTTTTGGGAGGAGGAATTGAATGGGTTAGTGAAAAGACGGAAATCAAATGATTTTGTGTTTTAGCACCGTTTGAATTGGCCGCACGTATGGAGATTTTGGATTCAAGATGCTAAGAATATGATACTTTCTTTGCCCGTAAGTAGTTTGATTCCTAATATCTCATCAAACGATGGTTTATACTCAAATTTTGATTTTGGTTAGATGCTTTAATTTACACATCAAAGGTTCAAAATGTGAAAATGAAATTAGGCCTTTTTTTTACGTAGGTTTGATATGATGGTGTATATTATTCAACAGTATGATGTACTGAAATTAATATGTATGTTCTGCATCTGTAGTGGTTGCCACATATGTGTTTATTTTTGTGATGAAAAGCAATTATAATTTGGTTCTTTTGTTGTTTTTGCAGGTTGTTCTTTTGTTGTTTTTGAAATATGGTTGTGCCGTTCGTCGGAGAGAAAGTTACATATACACACTCTAGAAAATTGAAAGTGGTTGTTTGTGTCGGTGAAACTATTCAATAACGAGAGGTGGGCATACTACCTGTGACTGTTGTGGCTGAGCAAAAAAAAATCCATTGCATGTAATTTCCTACCCCCTAATGCTAGCTACTACTTAAATTCCTGAAGTCCAACTCTAAAATGTCTTTGATTTATGGTGTACTTCAATTGTAAAATGTCTTTGATTTACGGTGTACTTCAACTGTATGTAGTTTTCAAATGTGATATCTACCAAGTTTTCACGCGGTACATATCAATTATATATATAATAGGCTTTCACCCAGTACATATCAGTATGTATTGTGTTTTGACTTTGTACATATCAGTATGTACTGGGTTCTTTCTCTTTATATAACAATATGTATTGGGTTCTTACTTTCTACATAACAATATGTACTACTTCAAAGAAAATCTGAGGGCCAGCAAGAGGTACAACTTGGGGAAGTTGACATATGATAGGAAGAAGATCTATTTAGTGCCCTCAACTCAGCAGGAAACCAACCTTTGGTATTTCGGGTAATCTTTCAGCAACATTACTGTGCCCTCAACTTAGTTAATTTGTATGTCGCATAAATATGTACCGAGTAATATCAACTAGCTTTGCTCAGTACATATCAATATCCACCAGAAATAGTGTACTTACTTAATAATATAGCTGCTAATGTTTCATGTTTTTTTTTTATATTTTCAGAGATTGGATATGTTTCCGTGATTCTTACTGTAGAGCATTCCTCGCGAAGATTCCAGTTCTGTATGGTCTTACTTACTGTCATAGGTTCAATGTCATTGAGTACTTGGGTAACCAAAGAGTATTACAAGTTTGTCGCAAGGGTATTAAGTTACTTGGTCTGACCAGTATCCGGTAAGATAACACTTTAAATTTTCATCCCTCAAAGCTCGGAGGAATAAGGAATGATATTCTTATCATTCTTTGCAGAAACTGTGATTAATTCTACACATGACAATAAAAATATACTAGGTTTCATTGAGTACATATAGACATCTACTAGATTTTCATTCAGTACATATTGATATCTACTAGGTTTTCACTCAGTATATATAGGTATCGACTAGGTTTTCAGTCACTACATATTGATATCTACTACTTCTCCCTCATTACATATTGATATCTACTAAGTTTTATTCAGTACATTACAGTATATTTAGCACATGTGTATACATATTGCGGTTTTCTGTTTTGATTTTAAATTTTTCTGGGGTTTAAATTGATGCACACCATTAAATAATCACCCAATGGAAAGTAACAAATAAGCAGGCAGTATTCTTTAGATTACCTGGTTAATTTAGTTAGATATTGTTTTGTCTCTGCATCTGAATGTTTTGAATATATCCAATTGGGTGTGGCAGGAATGGTGGTGTTTGTAAGAACAAAGAATTTCGCGACCTGTGGCCATAACATGTGAAATGGTTGTGGAAGCCGTTTCGTCGTCAGATGCCCGTGGAACTCCTGTTATGTTTCTGATAAATACACGATCTATTTGTAACAGTGGAAGACTCACAGAGTCTGTGGCTATAAAGATCAACTACAAAAGTTGGAAAATTTGCAGGCATCAAGCCTGAAAGACGGGAGGATTATCTCATCACACATCAATTTGAAGCGTCTGATACCCAATACATATCGATATGTACTGGGTTATCACCGTCACATATCAATACGTACTAAAGACGGCTAAGTTATATTTTTGGCAGAATTTTCTTTTGCGTGCCAGGCTTTACACTACAAGAAGATATCTACTACCAGTAGATAAGGATTTATATTTTTTCATAATATTTTTATATTAGGTTAATGCATATGATTAGTATGTAGCAGAAGTACTGGAGAAAATTGGTATTTTTTACATAACCTTTTGTAATAAAAAAGTTCTGAGTACAAGTTGCAGTTTTTTCGGCATTTTGCGTTGAGAAGAATACGCAAAATAAACCTACAACAACATCCATGAACATCATGTATCCATAGTTTACCTACAACAACATCCACGAACATCATGGCTCCATCTTTGTGCATTAAGTACATGGGCATCTAAGTTAAGAGCCTGAACTTGCCTTTCCAGAAAACAGAGTGCCAAGGAAGTATTGCACCAAATTTTGCTGCTAAACAAGGGATAAAGATTTGTCTTACATCCTCGCATAAAGAAACTCACCCCGTATAGATTAATCCTCCGAACTGCCCTCGAACTTCCTGAAATATCAAAGACAGAAAATGAGGAAGACGGAGAAGAGAACCCATCTTGCACTTCAAAAGAACATAAAGGTATATCAAAAAAATAATGGTTTACTAGAAAATACTGGATCACCCGTGTCAAAAAGCTTATCATAGAAATGTCGCAACATTGTACTTAAGAAAAAAGTTTGTAAATATTAGATTTAATGAATAAGGAGAATTGTAGTTTCCCAAACTTAAAAGCAAGTTACTGTTAGCAGGCTCCATCCCTTGTTTGACTTGGCTTTAAACTCAATTTGATTCGTATGGTAGGATCAATTTGTATACAATACATATTGACATTTACTTCATAACCATATCACTTTTCTCCTATACACATACAGAAATATACTGCAGGATCATACCCAAACATAAACTAAGGATTATTCATATGTACATATTCAAGCATAAACTAGGGGTTCATACAGTATATAATGATATGTACTGGATCAACGAATCACCTTTTACCTAAAACACAGCTATAGAATCACATTCAAGTACAAACCAGGGGTTTACAATATTGACATGTAGTGCATAACAAACCACTTTTTCCCTACTTACATACGCATATGTACTGCAGGGTCATATTCAAACAAACTAGGGTTTTATATACAGTATATATTGATTTGTATTGCGTTAGTGAATCACTTTTTTCTTATGTACATAGCGATAGGTATTGCAGGATCTATTCAAGCATAAAGTATGGGTTCGTACAACACGTAATGATATGTACATATGATCATATTCGAGCATAAATTAGCGGTTTGTATACAATACATATTGACATGTACTGCTTAACAGATCACTTTTTCCCTACATATACATATAGATATGTATGGCAGAATCATAATCAAACATAAATTAGGGATTTGTATGCAGTACATATTGACATGTCCTCAGAACAGAAAAATAGAAATGTAAAATGAATGACTTAAAACTGAAGAATCAGAGAAGGATTTGTTTTGAACAATTTACTTGTAATTCTTCCGATAAGAAGCAACTCCCAGTTGAATCTGGTAGAGACTTCAACTGCATCATCAAATAATCTTCATTAACTACAACAAGTATTAAACAGTTATGAGCCAAAACACAATAATCCAGTGGAAGTTTAACTAATTTTTTCAAATTAGTTAAACTGTTGTCGAAACACAATCATGCAGCAAGTATTCAAATTTTAACTAAGTTATCAAAAATCCCCAATATTGCATCACTGAAACCCTAGATTTGAAAAAAGTTGAAACATAAAAGCATAAAAACAGTGATATCGACCAATCACCTGGAAAACCCTTAAATATTATTGCGTACCTTAATAATATATGAATCGATAGGAAAAATATTAATGGCTAACGACCTAGATTTGAAAAACAATGAAATATAAAAGCATAAAAACGGTGAGATCGATCAATCACGTCGGAAACCCTAAAATCTTACTTTGTACCTTAATCAGATATGAATCGATAGGGAAAATATTAATAGCAGATGATGTTTTAGGTTAGAGAGAAAGAAAGTTAAGGGAGAAGAAATACAATACAGGAGAACTCACAATACAGAGACGAAAAAGATATCGTATTTTTGGTTCACACGTTTTTGGATGATGGGTATGCTAGTCATTTCCATGTTTTTGGACCAAGGGTTAAAAATATTCTCCCACTGGACTACAGATTAACCCGGATCGGGTTTAGTGGACCAAACAACAAATTCCTCCATACTGTTTCCCACAAAAAGAAGTCTACGAGATTCGAAGGCGGGTCTATACGTTGTTAATCTGCGTAGGAAACCACTGAACCAGTGGTTGATGTGTGATACATGTTGAGTGTATTATATATATATTAGAAAATAATATGAAAAATCTGTGCATACATGGTTAAAACATCTGTTATAACTTTGAAATTTCGATCTTCTATGCATGAAACATGGTATACAATTATAGATATATTATTATATTAAAATTTATATATACGCGTCCGCGTCCTAGTTTTTTCCAAATGATGTCATGTCCACGTCCGTGTCGTGTCGCGTCCGCATCGCCCAGTCCGAGTCCGTGCAACCCATTTTCTCCGCCTTGGACGGAGGAAGGAAGTAGCTCTGAGTGTATTAATGGTGTCTGTCATAGAGGAAATTTCCATTGGATCTTTCAGATTCTTGAATACGCTGTAAACCATAAGGGAATCTGTGGAAAACCGTGATAACAAGGCATTCGAGTGTTTCAAGTCTACATTGGAGCTGTGGACAGTTATCTTTGGTTTACAGCTATTCAAGAATATGAAAGATCAAAAGAGCATCCACCATCAATACAAAAATGGGTACTAAGAATTTGTCTTACAAACACCATCAATTCGACAAATATTACTGTTAGTTAATGTGATGTGCAGTTTATATTCTTCACATGAACTACTATGTTAGTAAATGAGGTGTTTCCTTTATTCACATATATATACTACTAGTAAACTAGTATGTTAGTTCATGTGATGTTTCTGTTTTGCACCTAAAATAGTGTAACCTCATCTCTATTATTAGGTCTTATCTAAACCTGTTATATAAAGAAAGAGATATATGGAAAGATAATGTAATCTACTCAAACCTATTTCAAAATACGGTCCTCGGGTTATAACCTCAAAGGTGTCACTATCCATTCACAAAAAACCCATCAAAACAAAAGTAACACAAAAACTCCATCAAAATAAAAGTGACACAAAACCCCAAAGAATTTGATGAAACCAAAATTAGTTTCATCATAAAACTTGATGAAACATCATAGAATTTGATGAAACCAATTTTGAAATTTGGGGTTTTTGTATCAATTTTTAAAAAATTGGGGTTTTTGTATTAAGTTTGTTTAAAATGGAGTTTTAATGGATCCCAACATTTGAATGGGGGTTTTTGTACCACAAGTTTGGTCACCTTGGGGTTTATAACTAGTTCTGTTCAAAATATCTAATAGAAGAGAGTGAGAAAAACTAAGAGTTCACACTTCTCATTAACACGAATTCATATCTAAAAAATCATCAATCCTTCACCAAATATCCAACAGTCCTTTCTTCTCATGAACTAACAATCATTTATTCTCATTAACACAGTAGAAGGCTAGGGCTTCATCTATGTTGGAAAAGTTTGGGTGATTAAAAGTAAGGATTTGAGATGATTTTAATAATGGAGAATTGGGAACTCTTAGTTCTCCTCACTCTCTTTCTATTGGATATTTTTGGATTTATTACATTCTCTTTCTTCATCTCCTTCTTTATATAATAGGTTTAGAAAACCTAATACTAGAGATAAGATTACACTACTTCAGGTGCAAAAGGGAAACATCACATGAACTACATATTAGTTCATGTGAAGAAGGGAAACATCTAATTCATGTGAAGAATATAAACTGCACAATCTAAACCCTAGCAGTGAAACTAGAAAATGATAAAGGAAACAAAACAAAAATTCTTGGTGTAGTTTGGAGAGGCGGTCCGTGAAGAATCACCTTAAAGAAAATACTGAAAATAAATCTACTGCTTGGTGCACCGGCTAATCCGGGCATGATTTTCTCTCTCCAATCTCCCCCCTAATATGTATACACAATTTTCGCTCAATTCCTCTTTATTTTGATAATCGGAGAATACTCTCTCACCCAAAAGGAGAAAGCTAATGGTGGACCAAATTTCATAGCCCAATTGTGGATCAATGAAATCCAACCATCCAACAAAATTTGGCAGGCCCCACTAACACCTTAAAACCCCACCCCTATCAGATCCTGTGGTGGAGGAGAGGTAGACCAAATTGGTCCACCTCTAATGGTCCGCGCCTAGGAAGGTCACACCCAAAACGTGTTTTCTCACAAACCCCTTCTGCAATTCAACTTTACAACTCCTTGATTTGATGTTCTATAGCTCTGAAGAAACCCTAGTCTTATTTCTCTCAGTCATAGCTTCTAGGATTACTGTATTTGATAAGGGAGACGATAAGATGGGGAGAGAGAGAAACTAGGAGAACGATTGAAGGACGCTGAGAGGGAGGTGAAGTGATGATGACATATGCCCTAATCAATGCATCATTTCGGTTTATGATAACATACATTATGTCCTAACCAGATTATTGTGCGACAGCTGAGAGATGGAGGTGCGATTACTTGGCGAAACCAATGCTTCATTTCGGCATTTCCACTAAGGGTCCGTTTGGCACACAACTTTTGCTACTACTAGGTAGTTCCAACTGTAGGGAGTTCAACCACACGACATACAAACTACACGTATTGGATTTTATGTGTTTGGCACATCTTCTCATATCACACTTCATCTTCATTCATATACTACATATATCCGTATCCGGTATCGTATCGGTGTAACAGTATCGATATTGACCGTATTGTGAAGACCAGAATTTGTATAACATCTCGAGGGAAAACATCAATTTCCTAGATCGGACCACGTCTTTCTGATGTTATCTGCTCAATCCCAGCAGATCACGAGATGCATCACTGCCTTCTTACACCAACCCCACGGTTTTCCCTCTATTTGCTTCGCTGAATGCAGCTCTCTGCTAATGATTTCAAACTATGTAAACATGGGTGTTTTCAAGCTACGTTTTAATTTTAAACATCAACTTGAGGGTTTTTGGTTAATGTCTTGATGATTTGACTGAGTAGGGAAGAGAATGGAGCTAGAGGTTATCTATTTTGTGCTGAATGTTATAGATTGATGAGCAATTGGAGTTGGGTTCTTCTCAAGGTCGAGTTTTAAAGAGAGAAATCAGCGAAAAAGTTAAAATTGAGCCACTTAAGCCCATTTTCTCTGCTATTGAAAATGGAACCTCATTCGCTTGGCTTTAACAGCTCAAAAATGGCAATCATTCAAAGATATTCACTTGGCTTTATAATTAATTCTGCTGTGATTTTTCTTCAATTTGTTGTATTGGGTTTACTTTTCTGCAAATGGGGAGTGCCAGTTTTTTGTATACCAAGTGTTTGTGTAATTAACCCAAAGTGTCTGTTTGGTTGCATAACTTGCATTGATCATTAACTTGGAGTTTATATTGAATTGGTAGAATTAGAATCTTATGTAACAATTGGGAATTTTAGGATTGTGATTTGTTCGTTTGAAGATTGAGAATGTAGATTAAGCTGGAGTACATGTATCATCTGTGACTAACAATTTAGCAGCGTGCTTTAGTTTGTTTTGAAACATGTACTCTAGTTAAGTTGTTGCATATGAAAAATGTTGTTTGAGCTCATAACACTGGAACATAAAAGCCAACAAGAAAACAAGAAACATAACACTCCAGGAATTTAAGCCAATTACCATCAGCATCTGCCTCTGTCTTTGTTTCTTCAAAACTTGGTCGTCTACTTCAATTACAGCTACAGCTTCAGCTTTTTCCGCTTCCTGCTACGGATTTTCTTCTGGCATCTTAAAAACTCTCTCTAAATTCTCAGTATCAAGGGAGAATATCTGGGTCATACAATCTGTATTTCACACGATTAAGAACCCGTAGTTTCACTGCTGTTTCATCTTGTTCCCGTACTGGCAAGTTGAAGGTTTTATCAGGATGCCACTCGAGGGATATTGTTTTGTAAAGTTTCCTAACCTGTATGCAATTCAAAATATCATTACAACAAAAGCAATGCATCAACATATCTCTTTAAGGTAAATTTTTTGACAGGGACTTACTTGTTCTATATTGAGCCATGGTGGTACATTCACCCCCAATCCCCGATATATAGTGGTGAAACTATTCAATTTAACCAGCTTTTTGATGTCATACCGATTCCAAACCTGTTGACGATACGCTTCACGTTCTTCTTGTTCCCTTTGTTGTATTTCCAGAGAACGCTGTTTTTCTTCCTCTTCTCTTTTATGTTGCTCCAGTAATTCACGATTTTTTCGTGCGTCCTCTTCCTTTCTTTCTTTTTCCAGCATTTCACGCTTTTTTTGTTCCTCTTCCTCTTTTTGTTTGTTCTCCAGCGACATGTGTGTTTCTTTACTCTGTTGGGTCGGTTGGCTTAAGATAGGATCATGTTCGCTGTGTGAACCAGATTCACTGTTTTGCTTATCTTTTAGGTTAGGGTTATTTTGTTTTTGGTACTCAAGTTTTGTCCAAATTTAGAGTTTGGTCTAACATTTGTCCAGCTTTGCATTTGGTACTTGGAAATAACGTTGACTTGGTTAGATTTTGACTTCCACTAAATAAATATTTTTGTGGATTTTTTTTTGTGGATTTCTTTTTTAATAATTATTCAGAAACTAAGTGAAATCTAATTATTATTCTAAATTACTGTTATATCCTTTCACTTTACCAAAACAGTCTCTCTACAGCCCTAATTCATTTCTGCTTCATCTTCTTGCGCCTCCACAGACATCATAACTGCATATGAACCATCTCATATCCTGATTTCAAATCCCGTGTATCATCAGTTTCTTCTCTGAAATTCGAATTCCAGATGCAACCCATCTCCTCAAATCCGCTCCTCCATCTTCTTCGGCTCCAACCCCATCTTGTTAAAACCACCCCTCACATATGCAAACCAAAATCACCATTTCAGATTTTTGACTATCTTGGAATAAGAAGATTGTGATTAACGGAGATGAACATCTTCATTGAAACTCTGAACCAATAGATTTTGAAAATCTCAAAGATTTCGAAGAAGTTTCTGAAAAAATTTCTGATTCAGGAAATGAGATTATACATGCAAATGATTACCTAGAAAAATTCAATACACCCAATTTTAGAAGTTTCAGAGGAAATTTCACAAGAACCCTTGTCAATTTAAGGTAAAATTCAATACACCCATATCAACCCCTAAATTTCAGTTTGGGAAAAAAAAATCAATAAACTCATATCAAATACATAAACAAAATCAAAAGATTGATTAGCTGATTGTAACCATTCTTCTTTGTCATCAGTATCTCGTTTTGCGAAAAACAACTCCATTATCGTCTCAATTAACTTCTTCGTTAATTCTTCATTTGTATAATAATGAATCATTCGTAGTGGCGGTTTATGATGATGGAAGTAATGGAGAAGCAACACCATTAAGATGATGAGTATGACTCTAGGTTGAATTGATTAGAGATCTACGTTGGGTTTCTAGGGTCTCTACTGTATTAGTGGGTTGTTATATGATTTTTAGCCGGGGAGATGATACAGAACAAAGACAAACACGTGAGGGTGTGGTATAATAAGAGGGAAATGTTAGTAAAGTAAAGGGTACGGTGGTAAACTTGATTAGTTATTATATTTTATTTAAGTTTTTAAATAATTATTAACCAAAGTCAAGATTTTGCCGGGTCAACGTCAGTCAACGTCAATTCTAGGTACCAAACGCAAAGCTGGACAAATGTTAGACCAAATTCTAAAGATGGACAAAACCTGAGTACCAAAAACAAAATAACCCTTTAGGTTATTCTCTGGTTTATGGATATGATGCTCCTGTTCTCTGTGTGGATCACTATCTTCATTTTCTTGTTCTATACGTGTCTTCCCTTTGTCTGGTTCCAAGATATCTTCTAAAATCTTCAGCACTATTTCAAACTCTTTTGGATCCTCGCTTAAACACTTCTGGATTTCACGAAGCTTTACGTTTATTATACTAGTTTTTTGTTTCTGATCATCTACTTCAGCTTGAAGTTGTCTAATCCTCTCATTCAGCTTTTGCACTTGGGACATCACGTGAAGTGGAGTTATCAGGTTATTCTTCAAGCCATTCACAACTTGACAACCAAAATTTGGCTACAGTAAAGATAAAAATCAGAAGACATTTTTTGTGAAAATGTGTTTCTGCACCTTTTTTCTATTTCATACAAATTCTCAAATATTGTGTTTGCACCCTATGCAGCTATGTGTTAATAACTTACATTCCTTTGTCATGTTTATCAGAAAGCAGCTTTCCTGTTTGCAAATTATTACCGACACCATATTTAAAGAACAATATATAACTAACAAATGAAACTTTATATTACCTTTATATCTATAAATTTTGAACGGTTAAGAGTGTCGATAGTCTTTGATATCGTCTTTGTATTCTATCTCATGAATCTTGGGAACTTTTCGGTGCAGCCATCTCTCGTATTGATTTTCTGATTACTTCTCTCTGCATACCAATACTGAGAAATAAATACACGAATGTCAATAATCAGTTACAACGGAATTTTAATGAATCGAGAATTGAGAATTTTTAACTTACCAAGAGATAAAATGCGTATCCATCGATCTTTCTATAGTCGCCATTCGATTTCTCAATACCATGCATCATGTGTTTGTGGATCAGATGAGGCCAGCTGATGCTGTTTGTAACATCTATGCTTTCTACCAAGGTTAGGTAGCTGCAAGACATCCTCGATCCTCCAGTTTTGATAAAGAAAACTGTAAAACACAAATAAATCACCAAGAGCCTAACCAGTTCTTCATTTTCGTTCGCCTTTGCACTTTTTAGAATTGCTTCTTTCACTTGAAAAATAGATATTTGACTGGCTTTAGCTCCACCAAAATACTTCTTGCACAAGTCATTATCGCCTGAACACACTTTTCGTGTCTCTAGTAAGTCTTGCTTACCATTCTGCAACATTTGCATTCCGAAAATCAAAGACATTTCTTGAGGAGTTGATTCATATCCTTCTTCTTTCCTTACTAGGAATTCTCCTTTTCCGTCTTGTGACTTTATATACGAGTCGGTCAATTTCTTTAGCCCAGCTTGTGGTATTTTCAACTCATCTTTAGTTATTTGGTTGTTGATAAACACTTGTAGTAAACTCCAAAAAGTAGTTATAGCTAACAGATCCCGTTGTATATCATTCAGCACTAATATCTCCTCCTCCTCCTTGCCAACGAAGAGATCGTGCAACTGACCCAAGCCTGCTCTAAATTCCCAATGTCTGCTGCTTTTTATTGTATCATATTTCTCGGCTACTGATGTGATGTGTTATCAAAGATCAAACATTAACAACAGTCAGAAAATATACTTATCAGAGAAGCGTCAATTAAACCCAGAAGCCATACAATAAAGAGACAGCCACTTTCAGGATTTTGGTGCCAATGTGGATGAAAAGTGGTTTTCCACCGCAAATCTTCTTAAAAAAAATATTTAGTGCAAAATATAGTTAGCATGATTTTTGAATTACAACCACTCAGAAAAAAGTTGCAGTCAGTTGTGAATAGGTTTTTTCACAGTGCCTCATAGGATGAAAGAAGGTTTTTGCACCATCAGAAGTTGAAATAAGGTTTTTGCACCATCAGAATGAAGTTTTTCTAGCGCAAAAATTCACTGGTATAATTCTTTCTGATCAACCTTTAGTCTTTGTACCACGAATTATTTTATTGCTAAACTTGTTATCAATAAATCCAATTCAATGGAATAATCTTTCTTCACTACTTACATCTTATGTGAAAAATAAAATATTACTTACCTATTTCAGGTTCTTTGCTTGGAGTTTTTCCCTGTGATTTTCCTTTTTTCCTTTGCCTGACAACTTCCGCCTTTTTTATTTTCTTCTTCCGAGGGCTTTCTGGTGTTGTTTCATCGTCACCTAGTCCTCTGTCCCTCTTTGTCCAATTCCCCATTAAACTAAATAAAAATCAAACCGAGAATTAGAGTTAGAGTATGAAAGCCTTTATAAAAATGAAACTTATAATTAAGGTTACCGACAAAGACAAGTAGGACATTAGAACAACGACCCACAAGAAAGAACCAGAATCTGAAACTGAAAATAAATAAAAAAGAAAGAATTCGGAATGTATTTACAAAGATTATCAGAGGACCTAAAATGAGAATTCTGAAGTTATTTAAACCAGCAATCCTTCTTACGGATGAATCTTAAACTTTTACTGGAGAAATCAAGGTGAAACCCTAATATTTCACTCAGAACATGTGAGAGAAACCCTGAACTCAGAACATGTGAGAGAGAAAGAATTCTTCACTCAGAAAGAAAAACACAAACCACTCAGAAGTCAGAACATGTGAGAGAGAAAAAATTCTTCACACAAACTTAAAAAAGTTGGGATAAAGGAAAGGTTAATTTAACATTGTAATTGGCATTTAAGAAAGAAAAAAAAGGCAAATGTTAACCTACGCTTCCATGTACAGTATAAGGTAACAAAGCATTAAATGTTCTTGGATATCTTATACTCCTATTACACTTCAAAAGTGAAAATGTATCTGATTATGCAAGCGTCTTTTCACATTGATTACTGGTAAGCATGGGTGAGAGAGAGAATGGGAAATCAAACGTCTCGTCTCGACGGTATCGTCTCCCAAATTAAAGACTAGCCGCATCAGATGGACCCATTAACGGGCCCCAAAGAGTTTAAATCTTTCAATTCAGGGATTTACATGCGGTACGCGTCCAGAGGGAAAGATGGGGGAAACGACGAAAAGTCTAAAGGTGTACCAAAAATGGTGTACCAATGGTGGACCAGCAAATTGTGACCATTGGACGCTGTTTTGTGGACACCATTTGGATTTAAAAAACCCAACCCCCTCCAAATCCAAGGGTGCAAAGGCTGGTACACCAATTGGTCCGCCCCTAGACAGGTCGGGGAAACGGTGGTATCACACAGTAAAATGCATACATCCCCAAATTGGGGCATTTCAGATCTTGGCACAAAAATGTTGTATCCTACCGTGTTGGGATCCTAGTCCCACATTGGTTAGATGGGGCTTAATTGGAAGTTTATAAGTCAATGGGTTCCCTCATCTAGTCAACCGGTTTTCGAGTTCAGTTCTACCCATGGGATTCTGACGAGTTTAGGGTTGGTACCCTAACATTTGGTATCAGAGCCAACCACCACGACCCATGCCCGCTCCAAGGAAGGGGTGACCTATAGGCTATATTAAAGTGCTGGGGAACCTATGTATGGGCGTAATTGTCACCCGCATTGAATACTGATAGGGGAGTGAAGCCGCCATAAAAGAAAGGGCTACCTTCGGGTCAGTGTCGATAGAGTGGGCCAACGAGGACGTTGGGTCTGGAAGCGTGGTGGGATGTTGGGATCCTCGTCCCACATTGGTTACATGGGGCTTAATTGGTAGTTTATAAGTCAATGAGTTCCCTCATCTAGTCAACCAGTTTTCGAGTTGGGTTCTACCCATGGGCTTATGACGAGTTTAGGGTTGGTACCCTAACATACCGCCAACAAAAGAGATAGAACTTCGAGAAGAGGATGAACTTAAACAGATGAAAACAAAAATAATTTAAATACAACACACAAGTGCAAAACAAAATTTACACAGAAAACAAATGTGTTAAAAGAAATTTTTGTAAGAAAAAAAGGTGATAACAAATTTCCAGTTCGTACAAATCTTCCCTCAAAACATAGGTGCAATTAAGACTAATTTATTGTCATCTTATTTTTACTAATTACCTTCTCTCTTATTTTCATCAATTTTCAAGGTTAAAAGAGTCTGGGTCCAATTATAATAAGTTCGTATTTATTTAACGAATTATATAAATATCGTTATTCGTGTGTAAGTAGTATATTAAATGTTGCTGACAAGACCTTTCGATATCTCTTTCCGCATGCTGAACGTACCAAAGAATGGTCTTTTCCTAGACTAGCGAAAAGCATCTGTGACGCCTATTCCTATGCATATGGCAAACATGAGATTTTGCCATATATGCACCCACTATGGGTATGCCAAACTGCCAAACTAATATGGCTACAGTCACAAGATTGCATGCAAAAAGAAGATCTTCAGAAATAATCATTCTCGTTCTCTGTCCATTTGGCTATATTCGAAAAACTGTTAGCAAAACTCAAAGTTCGACCTGTCTAGGGGCGGACCAATTGGTGTACCAGCCTTTGCACCCTTGGATTTGGAGGGGGTTGGGTTTTTTAAATCCAAATGGGATCCACAAAACAACATCCAATGGTCACAATTTGCTGGTCCACCATTGGTACACCATTTTTGGTACACCAATGGAAAACTCTAGACATGGGACAACTGTTATTGTCCAGATATGGGACAATAAATCCGAACCTTTAATCACTCCCCTCTATACCCCGTTACTAATCTCGATGCCAGAATCATTTCCCTCTTTAACCATTAAAATTGTGCCACCTCCTGTCCAAGATTTGGACAAGGCCTACTGTCCCAGTTGTAGACGCGTTTATATTTAAGAGATCTGCAGGAATGGTAGTATAAAACTCAGCACAAGCTACCTCCTTCTTCACACAAAAATATATTAGAACCAGGAACTTCATCTCTCTGCATCTGTTACTACTTTGAGAAAAATGATTGATATTCCCACTGGAAACTATATTGCTCATCTTACTGATGTTTTAGAAGATCAAGTTCAGCCTCTTTCAAAATCTTTTAAGTATTATGTTAAGTTTCTGAGGAATGCTGCCATAGCAATTGAGAAAAAAAAATATCCAAGAGTGATTGTGAAATTATTTTAGGAAATAAAAAAAGGTGATGATCCAAGAGGTCTGAAAACTGGAGAGCTGGTTTATGCACTGAACATGTCTTGGTCTCCAACTGGAAGAATCATTGTAAGAAAGACTACTGATCCTAAAGTTTTCACTATCAGGTTCTCAAATGCAGCTGACTTTGCTGCTGCTATTTACTTCATTCCTAAAAAAGAGCTCAAGGTAAACTTCTGTCTATGCGCATGTTCAGTAGTGAGACTAAAATTGAGGAAATAGACTTTAATACTCAGGATTATTGGGTAAAATTTGAACTAAGAGGTGATTTGGTTGAGAAGGGTTTTGTTGCAAAGCAAGTGGCAAGTAAGATTGGCAGAGTTGATTGGTCCCCTTAATCCACAAGAAGAATTCCAAGCTCATGTGATTGCAGATATATCAGAATCAAAGGCTCTAGTGCATGAGGTCAAAATCATAATTATAGATAACAATGACAGGGAAACTATCAAGCTGAAGATATTTTTCATTGAAATTCCTCATGGAACCTGCAGAAAATGTTGGCATGTGGATGGAGATCACTCGGATGAGAAGTGCAGACCCAGAATTGCAGCTTATAAGAGCCCAAAAGTTTATGTTTACAATGATGAAGAAGAACATGCAAATGTCCCAGTTCAAGCCACACAAAACTAGTAAAAGGAAAAATGGCCATATGTCCCTAAAATTAGACCTTTCTAAGGCTTTGATAGACTAGAATGGAATTTGGTTATGTTGTTTTAAAAAAAATCGGTTTCTCTAATGATTTCTGTGATTTAGTTTACAACTGTATATCTACTATTTCGTCGTTTGTGCTTGTTAAAGGCTCTCCATGGGAAGGGAAACATGTGGACAAAACAGAAATTCCAGAATCGGTTCTCTCAGAGAATCTTTCTGCTGCTCAAACCCGTTGATATTTCTCTTACTCAGATCTCATTCTCTCACTTTCTCCTCGACCTCATGATGTTATTCTGAAGGCTAAATTTCAATATTGATTATTTTTTTTTTAATATTGTTAGGTTTTTGTAGATTTCATTTATTTTTCAACTTTAGGGTTTTTGATATGAATATCTAGGGTTTGTAAGAAGTTTTGAAATTGCAATGAGGGAAACATTTGATTAATGGTTGTTCGATGAAATGCCTAAGGCCTATTCCCATGCACATGCCAAAACATGATATTTGGCATATATGCACCCACTATGGGTATGCCAAACTGCCAAACTCATATGCCAATATGTTATTCCTGGCATATAGGCATACACGGCAGAGTTTCCATCGAGCGATAGAGTCTCGGTCGCTCGATGGTCAATTTATCTCTCGATGGTCTTTAAATCGCCAACGACAGTCAAGTTGTCGCTTGCTGGTAAGATTAACGCTTATTAGTTCCTCATCTAGACGACTATTTTTCCACTCTATAAATACCTAATTTCAATCCCATTTTAAATCACACCAGAATTTCTAAATCTCTCTATAATTTCTCAATCTGCAATACTTTTCATCACTTTTCCAATTCCTTAGAGAGCATGGATGATAATATGAACTTTGCTGAGTACATGGCAAACCAACGTGTTGTCGAAAATCGAAGAGCTAGTGATCGTGCCAATGTAGACAGTGAAATAAGGAAAAGTCAAATTAGGAGACGAAAACCATGATTCACTACTCCGGAAGATGAGTGTATTTGCAGGAATTATATTGATTTTACTCAGGATCCATCATTTAATCTCCGAGGACTGCCATTGTGGCCAAGGATTTTTGAGAAATTTCAAGAACAAACAATGAACCTCTACAATCATGATGTTTCAGAGTTGATTTACCGCTTCAGTATGATTAGCCAGGAAGTTACTAGGTATGTTGGTTTACTTCAGCAACAAGGTCCAAGCTTGAGAAATGGTGAAACCACGATGGAATTTCAGAAAAGGTGTCGTGTGGAATATCGTCGCATCTACAGAAAAAAAAAATTCCATTTTCAAAGTTGTTTCCAGATTTTAAGATGTTTGCCTAAATACTATCCCCCATTTATGTTGTAATTTCTCTTTTGTCCACTTAAGTATTAAGTTTAACATTTGTTTAAATCATTAATTGTAGAAGATTGGATTAAGAATAGAATTAATATTAATTTTCAACAATATTCGTCAAATTTTCAAATTTATTAAACTTCGAAAATTTTAAAACTTCGATATAGTCATTTTACATGACATAAAACTAGACAATAATTGGAAAGACTTTAAAAATAAAAATTCGGGACGATATTCTTAATCTTGTTAATCTTTTTCATTTCACCAAATTTCAATCAATGCGCTCATGAACGGAGTCTCCTTTGTTTATCTTCTTCTTTGGCTTCAAATTTATTTTGCCTTGATTTTATTTTCCTTTAACCTTTCTTTGCCTTTTCTTAGTTGCGGTTTTGACTTGGTTGATATCCAAAACTTGGAGACTTCTTTGCTTCTTACTTATTTCTTTAAACCTATCACATATCTTCTCAACGGCACCTTCAAGCAGTACTCCAGAAAAATCAAGTTGCGTTGCCGAATCAAGTTGGATTAATTGTGCCATTTGGAGAAAATAGAAATAATAAATTAGATTGAGAAATAGAGAATAGATTGAGAAAAAGGGAATTTTTTGTGTAAAAAATGTGGGGTAAGTTTTGAGTTTGAAAGTTATATATTTATAGCGATAAAGAACTAGCCGTTGGCGCTAGAGTCAATAGCGATGGCGATATAATCATTATCTCTAGCGATAAAGTCATTATCGCTACCGTTATAGACTATATCGTTCGATAGAAAATCCGTCGCTTATTGGTTTTCCCATAGTGGAGCAAATGGTTTGCCATGCCACCTGGTATGCCAAACACCATTTTTTTGACATGTGCATAGAAATAAGCCTAAGGGGTACGTAATTTACAATTATTAGAATGCATAGAGTTTGAGTTATAGGATACCATGATGAAAATCAAGGTATAGAGAGAGAGCAGAGAGGAATAAACGCGGAACAACGAGAGAGACTACATTGTGTTTACTGATTTTCACTATTTTCATTAACATGAAACAGATGCCTTTATAGGCTACAGACCACTTGGAACGTTTCCTAATAAAACTCAACTAACAAGTGCACGTAGGCACACTAACTTACTGACCGTAAACATACCCACTAATCAGGCTTAGTGGTAACAACTCCCTATTAACAAGCAACTAACAGCACGTGTGAAAACCAGTCACACATGACTAACACCCGAACAAGTGCATGACTTACCCAGTAGTTTGAGTTTAATCAAAACTCCAACAGCCTCACTTAAACTCAAACTACCACAACAAAACTTCGAGTACCACTCCATGCCTTTACTGATATGTACCGTGTTGATTTAACTTCATTTGCAGACATACCTACTTCATTCGTAGGCATCATATGACTTCCCCGACATATCTTATCCTATCTTCGCTTCACTCGCGGCCAACCTGCTAAACTTGTAGGTATCCATGACTTCCTGACATGTCGTATCATAATTCTTGCTGCCCCTCTAAACCTTCACGGCTACTTTTGTCGGACATCCAAACACCAAACTATATTAGACGTCCCCATGTTATGGGTACTCCTGCTATCTTCACCATCCACATCCTTCTTCTTTGAGTTATAAAACTCACATATTGGGACAACGTAAGACAACTCATACATCATGCGACTCAAAAAAACAAGTTACAAACACTTTAACTACTGACCCATACAATTAAAAACCAATACCACTGATGGCCATAACAAATCATTAACATTTACTTAAAAACAGAGCTTTGCTTTAACTTAGCTTTAAGCTTTACTCGGCTTGCTCAAACTGTATTAATTCCGGTTTCATTCATGGAGACAAACCCCACATCATGGTTTCATGGAGACAAACTCCACATCAACAGACCATTACTTTGGCCATACTATGATACAACTGTATCACCAAACCATTCTTTTAACAAGCTAAAGTTGCTGCTCTTTCCCTGCTTGCTAATCTAACATGAAACCAAGTCAAATAATCCTACTTTATCTAAAGGATTACCTTCACGGTTGACTACACTTCTGTAATTCAAGCCTCTTTCACACATGCCTTTCACCGAACAGCTTCTGAGCATAGTTCCAATATCCACCATACTGCCACCAAGTTAACCAACCATCTTGCTCAAACCATCATCCTTATCAGCAACCTTGCAGAAGATACTTCAAAGCTTCTACCAAAATTAACGCCAGCGGAAACACCGGGATCAGACTTCTACTTCTTTTGACACGCAAAAGAACTCAATCACAACACAATGAGACTAACTAAAAACACCCTGTCTGATCATTTATCCTCTATGAATTTTACTAACACGTCTCTTTCTACCCTAACTCTGATACCATGATGAAAATCAAGGTATAAAGAGAGAGCAGAGAGGAAGAAACGCGGAACAACAAGAGAGACTACATTGTGTTTACTGATTTCCACTATTTTCATTAACATGAAACAGATGCCTTTATAGGCTATAGACCACTTGAAACGTTTCCTAATAAAACTCAACTAATAAGTGCACGTAGGCACACTAACTTACTGACCGTAAACATACCCACTAATCAGGCTTAGTGGTAACAACTCCCTATTAACAAGCAACTAACAGTACGTGTGAAAACCAGTCACACATGACTAACACCCGAACAAGTGCATGACTTACCCAGTAGTTTGAGTTTAATCAAAGCTCCAACAGATTTCAGTTTCAGGTTTGATTTGAGTTTTTGTTTGTTGGGAATTTTGATAAAGTAACTTCGTATAAATATACTCACTAAAGAACTGCCCCCGTTTTTTCGCAATTTGTTAAAGTACCCTTGTAGAAGGGGAAAAATGATTTGCTGTTTTTTACGGAATTGAGGGGACGTCCGTGTGGAGACCCCTTGAACCGAGCGAAATGTTGAACCTCACACAGATGCATTGCAAGAAGGGAGTGCTTTAAGTTCGAGAGATCAATCTGTAGGACTCCGACCTAAACCAAGAACAATTGTCGTTCCAGAGTCAATTCAGTCACAAGAGAGGATGGGTTGATCTGTAGGAGGGAAGCTGAGAAATGTGCGGGATCAATGGTGATCTGAGATTGTAGGTGTGTTGTGAATTCAGCGTAGGAAAGTTCTGAATGATTGAAGTTTACTCAATTGAGAGTGATTGCTCAGACGATGAGTTCGTGTAGACGAAAGATTGTCTATATGAACTTGCTGAGAAATTCCTTGTCCTTTCAATCAGGATTCAGAGACTCGTTTATATTGCTGGAATTGTAAACACCATGATCCCATGAAGCGTGACAGTTGCTGGAGTCAGAGAGTGGGAAGTGAGAAATCATGTCAAAACCAGTTGCTCATCTTGCGGAGACTTGGTTAATTTTGCACCCACTACTTTGCTGACTCTTCCAACTGATTGCACGACTTGTTCACATTCTCGTCGTGTGTTTAGACACACGTGCCGTAGACCGCCAGACCGAAACCCTTGTTAATATCCCCCCATATGGAACGACTGATGTCTCGTGATTGTGGAGTCAGTTGCTGACTTTATGGGACGATGAGTCCTTGTATTGCTGAGTTGAACATAACTTGCAAATGTTCTGAGACTCATGGATTGAATCATGCCTGCTGAGACAAAATAAATATTGATAACCTGAGCAAACCGTGTTGCTGAATTGTTGAATATTGATAGTTGAACCAATATTCTTTAATCTGAGCAAATATTGCCGATTTGAGCAAATATTGCTAGTCTGAGCAAATATTGCTCGTTTGATGAATTGTTGGTTGCAGGACCAAATAAAATATTAATTTAAGATACTGACTGCTGGGCCGAGTATAATAAATAAAAGTGTTGATCATGGGATCAACATAAAATTATCAGTATTTGAATCTGCTCAGAATTATGTTTTGCAGAGATCTGGATTCAAAACCCTAATTTTAATGAATTGATGATTTATTGAAAATCCACCGCAAAGCGAAGCAAGGACCGGCTACATGGGATGATGAGTCCACCATGTAATTCCTAGATGCTCGAATGAGCAAAATACCAAAGTCTCTTGAGGACCAGTTGGTGAAAGAATGATTAAATGCTGGTTTAATCATTTGTTAAAATAATGCTCGTGTGAGCGACAGGTAGTAAAACCTAGCTATGAAAAGATGAGGGACCGACCAAGAGGTCATGATACCGGCCCTTGGTGGTCGTGGGACCAATTGATGGACATTTTAGCAAACCCTCAATTGTTTGAAAAGAGTTTGGACCTAATACGGGCAATTGAACAAATTAGGTCAAAATAAATAAAACATGTGGGATCGGCCATTTGCAAGCCTTAGGGCCACCCTTGGTCGGTCAAGGGGATATGCCCGTGTCTCCACGGCGTTCGTGTATCAGTCCTGAGAGTTTTGATATTTTCCGGTGTGCGTTTGAGCAACATTTTGAGAAAATATGCAGAATCCAGGGTTTTGCTGGAACTATGAAAAATTCATGAGATGATGAAAAATAATAATAAAATAGGGAATGATGGAGTGTGGGACCGGCAATGGCCAGGGCATGTCCGGCCGGCGAACGGGCCCGGTCCCGGAGCACTCTTCCCAATTTTATGTAATATTATGTATTTTCTCTGAATTGAGGGAAATTCTATGAAACTGAAGAGTTTTATGAAATTAGGGAACTTCCATGAGATTAGGTAAATAAAATAATAATAAAATAAGGAATGATGGAGTGTGGGGCCGGCAATGGCCAGGGCATCGCCGGCCGGCCAACGGGCACGGTCCCAGAGCACTCTTCCCAATTTTATGTAATTTTCATGATTTTAGGGAATTTTCATAAAATCAAGAGTTTTGTTGAAACCAAGGTATTTTGTTGAAATTAGGGAGTTTTCATGGAATGAGGAAAACAAAACAAATAATAACAATAAAATAAGGGGCGTGTGGGACCGGCTAGGGCATGACGGGCCGACTAGGGTCCGGTCCCACGGTTTGCCTAATTTTATAATATATTTTCATGGGTTTAGGGAAAAATCATGAAATTAGGAAATTTTCATAGGATGAGGGAAATAATAAAATAATAAGGAACCGTGAGGTGCGGGACGGGTCAGGGACAGGGCATGGTCGGCCGGCTAGTGGGCTTGGTCCCGCGACACCTTTTCCTAATTTTATTATTTCCTTGACGTGTGGACACACCATGGGACTGGGAGTTTCCTTGAAACGAAGGAGATTTGCTCAAATGAGAGGATTTTCATGAGATCAGGGAAAAAAAATAAAATATGATAAAATATAAAATTGGGCGTGGGACTGGTCAAGGCGTGACTGGCCGGCTCTGACACAAAGAAGTACTTTCTATAGAAGGCGTTAATCATTTCTCCCCAATTGTTGATAGTTCCTGGTGCGATGTTGTTGTACCAGGTGTATGCCCTGCCTTTCATGGATTTTGAAAATTCTTTGAGGCGAACAACATGGTTATGCTCATGTTTACCCAAGGCTTCCAGGAACCGAGAAACATGCTCCCGATCATTGCCTGTTCCGTCATATAAAGTGAAGGTTGGAGAGGTATAACCTTTTGGAAGAGGAATCCATTGCGTAGCAACAGGGTATGGAGGCTGGTGACGATGGATATGTGATGTCTTTTCTTTTCCATGGTTCTCCAAGAGGCGTTTCCAAATCTTCCCGAGTAATGAAATTTGATGTTTCCTTCGCTGATGGATCGTCTGAAGCTTTGCGGACTTCGCTGTCATCCATTGTATGAATTGGAACTACTTCAGGATCAGCATCTGAGGATGTTTCATTTTCTTTTCCTTTTCCTTGAGTCTTCTCTGACATCTTGTCAGTGAGAGTCTTGAGATTATTGAATAGCTCCTTTTATGTTGCAGCCATGTCAGTTTGATTCTTTGCAAGAGTCTCTTGCACCTTGATGAGATCATCCATGGTAGGTGGTGGATTCCCCCTGACTTCCTCAGGGTGTCGACCGAATAGGGGATGACCTTCCATGTTAGCGTGAGGAGGAATAACATCACAACCGTCAGTGTTAGAGGCTGGAATGGTTTCCGGGATATCCTCATTGTCATTGTTGCTAGTGCTAGAGTCATTTGTGTTGGAACCTGTAACTAACCCAGACCTAAGACCAGCCATCTTTCTGAATTGAGATTGCAACCGAGAGATTAATATCCCACTGTGGTCGCCAATCTGTAGATGGGGAAAAACGATTTGCTGGTTTTTACGAAATTGAGGGGACTTCCGTGTGGAGACCCCTTGAACCGAGCGAAATGTTGAACCTCACACAGATGCACTGCAAGAAGGGAGTGCTTTAAGTTCGAGAGATCAATCTGTAGGACTCCGGCCTAAACCAAGAACAATGGTCGTTCCAGAGTCAATTCGGTCACAAGAGAAGATGGGTTGATCTGTAGGAAGGAAGCTGAGAAATGTGCGGAATCAATGGTGATATGAGATTGTAGGTGTGTTGTGAATTCAGCGTAGGAAAGTTCTAAATGATTGAAGTTTACTCAATTGAGAGTGATTGCTCAGACGATGAGTTCGTGTAGACGAAAGATTGTCTGTATGAACTTGCTGAGAAATTCCTTGTCCTTTCAATCAGGATTAAGAGACTCGTTTATATTGATGGAATTGTAAACACCATAATCCCATGAAGCGTGACAGTTGCTGGAGTCAGAGAGTGGGGAAGTGGGAAATCATGTCAAAACCAGTTGCTCATCGTGCGGAGACTTGGTTAATTTTCCACCCACTACTTTGCTGACTCTTCCAACTGATTGCACGACTTGCTCACATTCTCGTCGTGTGTTTAGACACACGTGCCATAGACCGCCAGACCAAAACCCTAGTTAATATCCCCCATGTGACACGACTGATGTCTCGTGATTGTGGAGTCAGTTGCTGACTTTATGGGACGATGAGTCCTTGTATTGCTGAGTTGAACATAACTTGCAAATGTTTTGAGACTCATGGATTGAATCATGCCTGCTGAGACAAAATAAACATTGATAACTTGAGCAAACCGTGTTGCTGAATTGTTGAATATTGATAGTTGAACCAATATTCTTTAATCTGAGCAAATATTGTCGATTTGAGCAAATATTGCCCGTTTGATGAATTGTTGGTTGCAAGACCAAATAAAATATTAATTTAAGATACAGACAGCTGGGCCGAGTATAATAAATAAAAGTGTTGATCATGGGATCAACATAAAATTATCAGTATTTGAATCTGCTCA
The DNA here is from genome assembly GCF_003573695.1 of Papaver somniferum. Lineage (NCBI taxonomy): Eukaryota > Viridiplantae > Streptophyta > Magnoliopsida > Ranunculales > Papaveraceae > Papaver > Papaver somniferum. Next base: position 59,589,663 of record NC_039367.1, read on the forward strand.
GAATTATGTTTTGCAGAGCTCTGGATTCAAAACCCTAATTTTAATGAATTGATGATTTATTGAAAATCAACCGCAGAGCGAAACAGGGACCGGCTACATGAGATGATGAGTCCACCATGTAATTCCCAGATGCTCGAATGAGCAAAATACCAAATTCTCTTGAGGACCAGTTGGTGAAAGAATGATTAAATGCTGGTTTAATCATTTTTTAAAATAATGCTCGTGTTAGCGACAGGTAGTAAACCTAGCTATGAAAAGATGAGGGACCGACCAAGAGGTCATGAGACCGTCCCTTGGTGGTCGTGGGACCAATTGATGGTCATTTGAGCAAACCCTCAATTTTTTGAAAAGAGTTTGGACCTAATACGGGCAATTGAGCAAATTAGGTCAAAATAAATAAGACATGTGGGATCGGCCATTTGAAAGCCTTAGGGCCACCCTTGGTCGGTCAAGGGGATATACCCGTGTCGCCACGACGTTCGTGTCTCAGTCCTGAGAGTTTTGATATTTTCCGGTGTGCGTTTGAGCAACATTTTGAGAAAATATGCACAATCCAGGGTTTTGTTGAAACTAGGAAAAATTCATGAGATGATGAAAAATAATAATAAAATAGGGAATGATGGAGTGTGGGACCGACAATGGTCAGGGCATGGCCGTCCGGCCAACGGGCCCGGTCCCAGAGCACTCTTCCCAATTTTATGTATTTTCTCTGAATTTTGGGAAATTCTATGAAACTGAAGAGTTTTATGAAATTAGGTAACTTCCATGAGATTAGGGAAATGAAATAATAATAATATAGGGAATGATGGAGTATGGGGTCAGCAATGGCCAAGGCATGGCCGGCCAGCCAAACGGGCACGGTCCCAGAGCACTCTTCCCAATTTTATGTAATTTTCATGATTTTAGGGAATTTTCATAAAATCAAGAGTATTGTTGAAACCAAGGTATTTTGTTGAAATTAGGGAGTTTTCATGGAATGAGGAAAACAAAATAAATAATAACAATAAAATAAGGGACGTATGGGACCGTCTAGGGCATGACCGGCCGGCTAGGGTCCGGTCCTACGGTTTTCCTAATTTTATAATATATTTTCATGGGTTTACGGAAAAATCATGAAATCAGGGAATTTTCATAGGATGAGGGAAATAATAAAATAATAAGGAATCGTGAGGTGTGGGACCGGTTACGGCCAGGGCATGGCCGACCGACTAGTGGGCTTGGTCCCGCGACACCTTTTCCTAATTTTATTATTTCCTTGACGTGTGGAAACACCATATGACTGGGAGTTTCCTTGAAACGAAGGAGATCTACTCAAATGAAAGGATTTTCATGAGATCAGGGAAAAATAATAAAATATGATAAAATATAAAATTGGATGTGGGACTGGTCACGGCGTGACTGTCCGGCTGGTGAGGCCAGTCCTCTGGCGCCTTTGTTAATATTTTATTTTTCTTCCTATTTTTCATAGGCTCATCGTTCCTTCGTGCTCTTAAATGCTCGTTTGTGCATTCAGATGCTGGTTTTTGCATTATTGCTAAGTACACTTGCACCATTTTAGTCAGGGCTTATTCGATGCTTAGATGCATGTACATTGAATATTTATTACTAACCCATGAAACTCTGCTGGGAAGAACCATAAATTGAAGTAACGAAATATTCGAAGAATCGTAGAATATAGCTGCATATTCAGTTACGATCAGAGATAATTAATTGATGGCTCTATACTAGCAGGCATGCTGTCTAGGAGCATTAATTATCTGAGAGTTGAGCAATATGAACTTGCTGGAGTGTCATACTTCTCCTATATAGTCAGGGAAAATCTGGTTGCATCCTGAAGACATTGTTGCTCTATACTAGCAGGCATGCTGTCTAGGAGCCGTCCAATCTTTCGATTCTATACAGAAATAATTACTAAAATTGCTCAGTATTCATGAGATGTGCCGTGGCCTCAGCTGGGAGACTACACATCTACATATACTCTGAGAGACAACCTTCTCAGTCAGAGATTCAGGGCATGAGCTTTCACGCTTTAATGAGAGACATGAGCATCAATACTCATCTGATTGCTGGATCAGGAGCATGTACAATTATGGTTTTACGATTTTAACCCTTGTCGAAAATCCACCATCTACAACCCTCACGTTAGTTTTTCCATCTAGTGTTAGTTAAGACTAGTTTACTTTACATATTTGCCCTTTTCTTATTGTCACATTGAATTTATAATTTACTTTTTTTGTGTAAAGTGACGTGCATGGGTACTTTATCAGAAAGCCCTTGTTTGTTTTTGTTTTTATGAACATCTAGGATTGGGTTTAAGTTTTTATTTGTTTTTATTTTTGTTAGAACATATAGGGTTTGTTTGAAATTGAAAGAGGGAGAAGTTTAATACTTGGTATAAAGGGTGTTCCATTAATAAACTGAGTAGGGAATTTACGGTTGACAACTATAATGAGTTTAAGGATAATGGCTTGGATCTGCAAAATCGTTTTCTTTTGATTCCCAATCCATCAAGCGGAATATTTAAAAGGTTGCTAGGCTGTATTAGAGCACACTTTGCTGGCCATGAGTCCAGAGTTGGTTGCATGCCTTTTTTGTGGCATCAGACCACACAGTTGGTCACTTGGTTGCACTCTGTCTCTATGCGGCATCAGACTACAGTTAGTTGCAAGCCCTTTGTGTGTAGCATCAGGCCACAATTGCTCACTTGGTTGCCTTGTCTCTATGTTGTTGAATCAAATTACTGTTAATTACATGCCCTTGCATTAGACCAGTTTTGGTCACTTGGATTACAGTTTGTTGAAAGCTAGGTGTATGCCCGTGCACATCCCTGCTTGGGCATTCCAGTCACCTTTCACGGGAAAATCTGTCTGGATAAATGCGGATAACTAGGAAAATGCACGGTTGAAAATACTTCACATCGCCACCGGCGATCAGGTGATGTGTTTTCTATCATTTTTGATTGTACTGTTATTGCAATTTAAATTTGAAAGATCTACTCCCTTCTGAGGAAGAGACAGATCATAAAACAAAAATGATAGAAAATACGACACTTGTACGCATCTGACGATGTGGCAGGTTTTCGCATTCACCCAACATATTTTTTCGCTCAAGAGTGATTAATGATTAGGGTGTCCATGTAGGTGCGTGGATTAAAAATAGTCCTTATTTAATAGTACTTTTATTTCTTCCGTATAAAATACGCGTTAACACCGCTATTTAGTGTGGGTTTTTCTTTAGTGCCGTTACAAATTATTAACACTTTTCGTTTATTCTTATTGCAAAATATTCGACATTGTAAGAGGCCCTACAGGATCGGCTCTGCCTGCCCACGCAGAGTTCGGACCGTCTATTCCCTCACGGATAAAAACTCGGACCAATTCTTCGGTCAACGTAGAATCACTAGTGTATTTCAACTTTCTAGACACACTCTTAAATATTCCTCTCTAGACATCTAATAGGTGTTCATTATAGTAGTCCACATTGTATAATGCACTCGTAAAGGTATTTCATATAGGATAATGAACTCGTAATAGTAGATTATTATGGAGTAGTTCACATTTTAAAATGAACTCATGTACCGTTCATCTTAGGAGTGCACCGCATGGATAACATTTTTTTTTGAAGCATCGACAACATTTAATATTTTTTTTTGATCGGTAAATAAAACATTTTATAGATGGAAAATCAGAGTACATGAAGTATGATACCTGACATTCTCGACCAAAAAAGAAAAAAAGAAGCCAGAGAAGCTACCTATATAAACAAGAACTCCAAAACAAAAGGAGCTCAACTCGACCAAAAACGATAAGACAAACAGACCAAGAAAAAACACCAACTAAGAACGAGCGACAACCACGACCTATGGTAGTTCAAAAATCACCTCATTCCATCTGATAATAAATTGCTCTAGCGAAACCCTTGAAACACACTTTTTCCATGAAGCCAATATGCCACTGTTACGTTCACAGAATGTATAATTTCAGCATGAGTTTTAGAATGGTTTTGGAAGGCTCTCATATTTCTCTCCTCCCACAAACGCCAAAGAATAGCAGCTGGAAGGACCTTGAGCACAAAAGATTTTCTTAGAGTGTTAGATCCACGAGGCCAACTTGAAAACAAACTAATAACGTCGGGAGGAGAGACCCACTTCAGGCTCCCATCATGAAGAAACGTACACCAAATATGCCAAGCCACTTTACAGTGAATGAGAATATGATTGATAGATTCGGCATCGTGCACACATAGATAACAGTGATTGACCCATTCTTTACGCCAGCCTTTTATACACATAACATCTTGAGTACTGATTTTCCCGAAGCCAGCCACCCAAATAAAAAAACTCACTTTAGTTGGCCAAAAATTGGACCAGACTGTTGGGAGGAATAAATCTAGTTGGGAAAGGAAGCAAGAAATTAACCAAAAGTAGCAAGACTTTGACCGAAAACGCTCCATTAAAAAAAGGACCAACTAGACAGTTGACTGGGTCGACAAGACCAAATTAACTCAATTATATCATTAAAAGGACTCCGTCTTTTAGTTTTGAATTTTGAGGCCTTTTTATGTGATATGAAATCAACAATGGAGGCAAATTGGGGGATAAGCTGAAGTTGTAATTATCATTTAGCTTGGCGTAGGTCGTAAATTTTCAACTTGGCATTAATATTAAAAAATCCACATCTAATAGATACTGAGTGAAACTTATAGTTGTCACAAAACAGTTTGTAACAATTATAATTGTCATAAGCGTATGTTATATAACTTACATTAATAACGCATTTATAAATTCATTCCATACCAAACTCAACCATTAATACCATTAATAACGCATTTATAATTGTCATAAGCCTGCATCACAAACATTTATATGATAGTTTCAACATATTTTTTAACTGTGAAACATTTTTTTATTGCGAATATTCAATTTTGCAGGTATATTTCTGTACTCATCTGTGTAATTTTTGTGTTGAAAATATCCAAACTCTTGTGAAAAATCTCTGTTTCGGGTGAAAATATCCAAACTCTTGTTTTGGGTTTTGATTGATTTCCTACTACCAACTTTTGGATATTTTGGGTAATCAAAAATAGATGTTTGTGATGCACGTTTTCGTTATGACATTATTATATTTGAGAAAACCTTTAAAACATATCGACCTGAAATCCTGAGGAGTGCACCGCATGGACAACATTTATGTTTTATTGTAAGACCAAACAATAATTTTTTGAATCCCAAAACAATATATATTTAAAAAAATGACCAAACAGTTGACTGGGTCAACAAGACCAAACAAACTCAATTATATTATTAAAAGGACACCGCTTCTTGCAGTTTTGAATTTTGATGCCTTTTTATGTGATATGAAGTCAACAATGGAGGCAAATTGGGGGATAAGATTATACTAATGAAGCTGTAATTATCATTTAGCTTGGCGTCGGTTGTAAACTTTCAACTAGGCATTAATATTAAAAAAATCCACATCTAATAGATACTGAGTGATACTTATAGTTGCCACAAAACAGTTTGTAACAATTATAATTGTCATAAGCATAAGTATGTTGCATAACTTACATTAATAACACTTTTAACTATTACAATTGACTTGTGAACAAAACTTTTTCTTTTGGGCCCGCAACAATTTGGGGCCATAGGCGGCCGCCTAGCCTTCCCCCTAAGACGGTCCCGACCATATGTTAGTTTCAACATATTTTTTAACTGTGAAATATTTTTTTATTGCGAATATTTAATTTTGCAGTTATATTTATGTACTCATCTGTGTAATTTTTGTGTTGAAAATATCCAAACTCTTGTGAAAAACCTTTGTTTCGGGTGAAAATATCCAAACTCTTGTTTTGGGTTTTGATTGATTTCCTACTACCAAGATCAGATTCGATTGATCTTGGATCAGATACCAATTTTTGGATATTTTGGGTAATCAAAAATAGATAGGTTACACAACTTTTGGTGAAAAACACAAACATCACATGTGAAGAATATAAACTGCACATGTGATCTAATATCGGAGATAGGTTACACAGCTTTTGGTGCAAAACAGAAACATCACATGAACTAACATACTAGTTCATGTGAATAATATAAACCGCACATCACATTAACTAACAATTTCGATCATCTTGGGACATATGATAACATCAACGAGCTTCAGCTTAGTACGGGATTCAGGTAAATCTCTTTTATTAATTATTATGCATGTTGGTTTACGTTATTATGCCCCTGATTCTATACAATTTACTAATCGAGTTTCACCATCGTCATTCTTCCATTATTATAGTTGTTGCATAATTGTGTTCAAAATAAAAACATTTGTGTCTCTGTCAGTCTTCGATTAACTAAAAACATCAAAATCATCCAAAGAGGAAAACACCGAGTCCCATTTTTACTGACATGCTGAATATTGATCACCTTGTGATGACATTATTCCGCTACAACATTTTACGCTGAGAGATCTCTAAAACATTTTGAATTTCTGAATTTATAATCAAGTTCCAAGAAGATAAGGGTAAGAAGATAAGGTTAATGACATATACCCTCATTTCAGGCAATAGAGGTTGTAGCGACCACTGAGAGAATACGTGTGGTATTCGTTTTGTGACTAGAATTTAGTAAATTTATTTCAAAAGATGACAGAAATGAGCTTTCGTAGGTAATTGTTTTGCTCAGGATAACCTCAACATTTAAACCTATGTATAAACATACACTTTGAGAGTAAAATAGGAAGAAAATGTCAAGTTTCTTTTGCGTGGTCATTGAATATATTAAGAACGGATATATAAAAACAATTACAATGGATGCAAACATGATTTTGTATGGTCAAAAATGACTAAATAATACTATAGGTTGCAAAGTGAAAACTGTCGTGTGCACTGTATTTCATGTGATTAATTTACTCGTGTACCAAACTATACAATGTGTAAAAGTCATAATTATAGTGCGACACCAGAAAGATGGTAGCGTGATGTAGGTGTGTTGCACGTTTTCGTTATCACATTATATTTGAGAAACCTTTAAAACATATCGACCTGAAATCCTGAATGGTTACACCATCAGTTACTGTTAACGAAACAAAGAAAGTGAGACACACGCAATATTATGGATTGCTTAATTTCAAATCATGCAGCAAAGAGGAAGGTGAGAAAATGACGATGACGTATGCCATCATGTCAAGAAATAGATGATATTAATTAGTATTATGCAAGTTGGTTTACGTTGATATCCCCAAGATTCTAAAAGCCTACTAATTTTGTTTCACCATCATCATTATTCCATTATCACAACATCTAGATAATTGTATGCTAAAGAAAATCAGTTGAGTCTCTGTCAGTATCCGATTGACTAAAAACAAAAACATCGGAAGAGGAAAACACCAAGTCCCATTCGAACTGAAATGCTGAATATTGATCATCTTGGGATATATGATTAGATCATCCCACTTGACATTATTCCGCTATGACATTTACGGTGAGAAATCTTTTGAACATTTTGACCTGAGTTGCTGGATGGTTATAAATTCTGTCTCCATTAGTGACAAATAACAAACCAGCCAAAGAGAAACACATAAACATATTCTGAATTGCTTAATTTCTAATCAAGATCCTAGAAGAAGGAGGTAAGAGAAGGTTGATAACGTATGCCCTCATTTCAGGCAATAGATTTTTAAGCGATCATTGAGAGAATGAGTGTGGTGTTTGTTGTGGGAGTAAAATCTAGTTAATTTTCATTTACAGAGGATGCAAACATGTATGGGAAAAAAAGGACCATATAATAATATAGGCTTTAGAGTGAAAAGTTTTCTTTGCACGACGTTTCACGTGATTAATTATTCGTGCACCACAATACATAGTGTGTAAAAGTCGTGATTAAGGTGCGACGCTGGAGGGACGATTGTGCGATTTACGTGTGTCGACCACAACATCATCCCACCTTAACTTTTTTCGTTATGACATTAGAGTTGAGAAACCTTTGAAACACTCGACCTGAAATCCTAAAGGGGTTACACCATGAGATACAATTACCTAAACTAAGAAAGTGAAACAAAAGCAATATTCTAGATTGCTTAATTTCAAATCATGTCGCGCAGAGGAAGGTAAGAAAATTATGATGACGTATGCCCTCATTTCAAGAAACAGAGGTTTGATCCACTGGTGAGAGAATAAGTTATGAAACAACATCATTTTTCTATGGAAAAGATTATATCCATAAACAACGAGGATTGTAATTTTTTTTATTATAACATCTACTAACATAGGTGATTTCCGTCATTCTAAAAATATATACACGAATCAAGATGTGCCAAGTGTCTTTTCCGGAGACGCTACTTCACAAAAGTCCAAGGAAAAAGAAGGCAACAAAATGGAGATAAGGTGTGCCCTCATTTCAAGCACTAGATATTTGTACGATGGTTGATAAAGTGAGGTGCAGTCACTGTGCGAATTCAAAGAATTCATTTCACTATTAGAAAAAATATCTACAAAGTGTGAGGTTTATAAATCACTTGCATTGCTCATATTATTCAGGTTGACATTATTTAATTTCACCGTCATAATTCATTTGTTACCATCACTAATACCCTTTGCAATTGACCAAGAAAAAGACTACCATCGAGGAAAAATCCTAATCCATTTATATTGAAGTGTTATATTTTGATCATCTTGGGACATATGATAACATCAACGAGCTTCAGCTTAGTACGGGAATCAGGTAAATCTCTTTTATTAATTATTATGCATGTTAGTTTACGTTATTATGCCCTAGATTCTATACAGTTTACTAATCGAGTTTCACCATCGTCATTCGTCCATTATTACAGCTGCTGCATAATTGTGTTCAAGAAAAAAACATTTGTGTCTCTGTCAGTCTTCGATTAACTAAAAACATCAAAAACATCCAAAGAGGAAAACACCGAGTCCCATTTTTACTGAAATGTTGAATATTGATCATCTTGTGATGACATTATTCCGCTACAACATTTTACGCTGAGAAATCTCTGAAACATTCTGAATTGCTGAATTTATAATCAAGTTTCAAGAAGAAAAGGGTAAGAATATAAATTTAATGACGTATGCCCTCATTTCAGGCAATATAGGTTGTAGCGACCACTGATAGAATGCGTGTGGTGTTCGTTGTGTGAGTAGCATTTAGTATATTTATTTCAAAAGATGACAGAAATGAGCTTTCACAGGTAATTGTTTTGCTTAGGATAACCTCAACATTTAAACCCATGTATATACATACACTTTGAGAGTAAAATAGGAAGAAAATTTCAAGTTTCTTCTGCGTGGTCATTGATTATATTAAGAACGGATATATAAAAATAATTACAATGGATGGAAACATGATTTTGTATGGTAAAAAATGACTAAATAATACTATAGGTTGCAAAGTGAAAACTGTCGTGTGCACTGTATTTCATGTAATTAATTTACTCGTGTACCAAACTATACAATGTGTAAAAGTCATAATTATGGTGCGACACCAAAAAGATGGTAGCGCGATGTAGGTGTGTTGCACGTTTTCGTTATGACATTATATTTGAGAAACCTTTAAAACATAACGACCTGAAATCCTGAATGGTTACACCATCAGTTACTGTTAGCGAAACAAAGAAAGTGAGACACACGCAATATTCTGGATTGCTTAATTTCAAATCATGCAGCGAAGAGGAAGGTGAGAAAATGACGATGACGTATGCCCTCATGTCAAGAAATAAATGCTATTAATTAGTATTATGCAAGTTGGTTTACATTGATATCCCCAAGATTCTAAAAGCCTACTAATTTTGTTTCACCATCATCATTATTCCATTATCACAACCTCTAGATAATTGTATGCTAAAGAAAATCAGTTGAATCTTTGTCAGTCTCAAAAACATCGGAAGAGGAAAACACCGAGTCCCATTCACACTGAAATGCTGAATATTGATCATCTTGGGACATATGATGACATCATCCCACTTGACATTATTCCGCCACAACATTTACGGTGAGAAATCTTTGGAACATTTAGACCTGAGTTGCTGGATGGTTATAAATTCTGTCTCCATTAGTGACAAATAAAAAACCATCCAAAACGAAACACATAAACATATTCTAAATTGTTTAATTTCTAATCAAGATCCTAGAAGAAGAAGGTAAGAAAAGGTTGATAACGTATGCCCTCACTTCAGGCAATAGATGTTTAAGCGATCATTGAGAAAATGAGTGTGGTGTTTGTTGTGGGAGTAGAATCTAGTTAATTTGCATTTACAGAGGATGCAAACATGATTTTGTATGGGAAAAAAGGACCGTATAATAATATAGGCTTTAGAATGAAAACTATCCTTTGCACGACGTTTCACGTGATTAATTATTCGTGCACCACAATACAAAGTGTGTAAAAGTCGTGATTAAGGTGCGACGCTGGAGGGACGATTGTGTGATTTACGTGTGTCAACCACAACATCATCCCTCCTTAACTTTTTTCGTTATGACATTAGAGTTGAGAAACCTTTGAAACACTCGACCTGAAATCCTAAAGGGGTTACACCATGAGATACAATTACCTAAACAAAGAAAGTGAAACACAAGCAATATTCTAGATTGCTTAATTTCAAATCATGTCGCGCAGAGGAAGGTAAGAAAATGATGATGTCGTATGCCCTCATTTCAAGAAAAAGAGGTTTGAGCCACCGGTGAGAGAATAAGTTACGAAACATCATCATTTTTCTATGGAAAATATTATATCCATAAACAACGAGGATTGTAATTGTATTTATTAAAACATCTACTCATATAGGTGGTTTCCGTCATTCTAAAATATATATACGAATCAAGATGTGCCAAGTGTCTTTTCCGGAGCTGCTGCTTCACAAAAGTCCAAGGAAAAAGAAGGCAACAAAATGGAGATAAGGCGTTCCCTCATTTCAAGCACCAGATATTTGTGCGATGGTTGATAGAGTGAGGTGCTGTCACTGTGCGAATACAAAGCATTCATTTCACTATTTAAAAAAAAAATATCTACAAAGTGTGAGGTTTATAAATCAATTGCATTGCTCATATTATTCAGGTTGGCATTATTTAGTTTCACTGTCATAATTCTTCCGTTAATATCACTAATATCCTTTGCAATTGACCAAGAAAAAGACTACTTTCGAGGAAAACTCATAATCTTATTTATACTGAAGAGCTATATTTTGATCATCTTGGGACATATGATAACATCAACGAGATTCAGCTTAGTACGAGAATCAGGTAAATCTCTTTTATTAATTATTATGCATGTTAGTTTACGTTATTATGCCCCAGATTCTATACAGTTAATTACTAATCGAGTTTCACCATCGTCATTCTTCCATTATTACAGCTGCTGCATAATTGTGTTCAAAATAAAAACATTTGTGTCTCTGTCAGTCTTCGATTAACTAAAAACATCAAAAACATCCAAAGAGGAAAACACCGAGTCCCATTTTTACAGAAATGCTGAATATTGATCATCTTGTGATGACATTATTCCGCTACAACATTTTACGCTCAGAAATCTCTGAAACATTCTGAATTGCTGAATTTATAATCAAGTTCCAAGAAGAAAAGGGTAAGAAGATAAGGTTAATGACGTATGCCCTCATTTCAGGCAATAGAGAATGCGTGTGGTGTTCGTTGTGTGAGTAGCATTTAGTAAATTTATTTCAAAATATGACAGAAATGAGCTTTACTAGGTAATTTTTTTGCTTAGGATAACCTCAACAGTTAAACATATGTATATACGTACACTTTGAGAGTGAAATATGAAGAAAATGTCAAGTATCTTCTGCGTGGTCATTGAATATGTTAAGAACGGATATATAAAAACAATTACAATGGATGCAAACATGATTTTGTATGGTCAAAAATGACTAAATAATACTATAGGTTGCAAAGTGAAAACTGTCGTGTGCACTATATTTCATGTGATTAATTTACTCGTGTACCAAACTATACAAAGTGTAAAAGTCATAATTATGGTGCGACACCAGAAGGATGGTAGCGCGATGTAGGTGTGTTGCACGTTTTCGTTATGACATTATATTTGAGAAACCTTTAAAACATATCGACCTGAAATCCTGAATGGTTACACCATCAGTTACTGTTAACGAAACAAAGAAAGTGATACACATGCAATATTCTGGGTTGCTTAGTTTCAAATCATGCAGCAAAGAGGAAGGTGAGAAAATGACGATGACGAATGCCATCATGTCAAAAAAATATATGCTATTAATTAGTATTATGCAAGTTGGTTTACGTTGATATCCCCAAGATTCTAAAAGCCTACTAATTTTGTTTCACCATCATCATTATTCCATTATTACAACCTCTAGATAATTGTATGCTAAAGAAAATCAGTTGAATCTCTGTCAGTCTCCGATTGACTAAAAACAAAAACATCGGAAGAGGAAAACACCGAGTCCCATTCGCATTGAAATGCTGAATATTGATCATCTTGGGACATATGATGACATCATCCCACTTGACATTATTCCGCTACAACATTTACGGTGAGAAATCTTTGGAACATTTTGACCTGAGTTGCTGGATGGTTATGAATTCTGTCTTCATTAGTGACAAATAACAAACCAGCCAAAGCGAAACACATGAACATATTCTGAATTGCTTAATTTCTAATCAATATCCTAGAAGAAGAAGGTAAGAAAAGGTTGATAACGTATGCCCTCATTTCAGGCAATAGATGTTTAACCGATCATTGAGAGAATGAGTGTGGTATTTGTTGTGGGAGTAGAATCTAGTTAACTTGCATTTACATAGGATGCAAACATGATTTTGTATGGGAAAAAAGACTGTATAATAATATAGTTTTTACAGTGAAAAGTTTCCTTTGCACGATGTTTCACGTGATTAATTATTCGTGCACACCAATACATAGTGTGTAAAATTCGTGATTAAGGTGCGACGCTGGAGGGACGATTGTGCGATTTACGTGTGTCTACCACATCATCATCCTACCTTAACTTTTTTCGTTATGACATTAAAGTTGAGAAACCTTTGAAACACTCGACCTGAAATCCTAAAGGGGTTACACCATGATATACAATTACCTAAACAAAGAAAGTGAAACACAAGCAATATTCTAGATTGCTTAATTTCAAATCATGCTGTGCAGAGGAAGGTAAGAAAATGATGATGACGTATGCCCTCATTTCAAGAAACAGAGGTTTGATCCACCGGTGAGAGAATAAGTTGCGAAACAACACCATTTTTCTATGGAAAAGATTATATCCATAAACAACGAGGATTGTAATTGTTTTTATTAGAACATCTACTCTCATAGGTGGTTTCCGTCATTCTAAAATATATATACAAATCAAGATGTACCAAGTGTCTTTTCCGGAGCTGCTGCTTCACAAAAGTCCAAGAAAAAAGAAGGAAACAAAATGGAGATAAGGTGTGCCCTCATTTCAAGCACCAGATATTTGTGCGATGGTTGATAGAGTGAAGTGCTATCACTGTGCGAATACAAAGCATTCATTTCATTATTAAAAAAAAATATCTACAAAGTGTGAGGTTTATAAATCACTTGCATTTCTCATATTATTCAGGTTGACATTATTTAGTTTCACCGTCATAATTCATCCGTTACCATCACTAATATTCTTTGCAATTGACCAAGAAAAAGACTACCATCGAGGAAAACTCCTAATCCATTTATACTGAAGTGCTATATTTTGATCATCTTGGGACATATGATAACATCAACGAGATTCAGCTTAGTACGGGAATCAGGTAAATATCTTTTATTAATTATTATGCATGTTAGTTTACGTTATTATGCCCCAGATTCTATACAGTTAATTACTAATTGAGTTTCACCATTGTCATTCTTCCATTATTACAGCTGCTGCATAATTGTGTTCAAAATAAAAACATTTGTGTCTATGCCAGTCTTCGATTAACTAAAACATCAAAATATCCAAAGAGGAAAACATTGAGTCCCATTTTTACTGAAATGCTGAATATTGATCATCTTGTGATGACATTATTCCGCTACAACATTTTACGCTAACAAATCTCTGGAACATTCTGAATTGCTGAATTTATAATCAAGTTCCAAGAAGAAAAGGGTATGAAGATAAGGTTAATGACGTATTCCCTCATTTCAGGCAATAGAGGTTGTAGCGACCACTGAGAGAATGTGTGTGGTGTTCGTTGTGTGAGTAGCATTTAGTAAATTTATTTAAAAAGATGACAGAAATGAGTGTTCGTAGGTACATGTTTTTCTTAGGATAATCTCAACATTTAAACCTATGTATATACATACACTTTGAGAGTAAAATAAGAAGAAAATGTCAAGTTTCTTTTACGTGGTCATTGAATATATTAAGAACGGATATATAAAAACAATTACAACGGATGCAAACATGATTTTTTATGGTAAAAAAGGACTAAATAAAAGTATAGGTTGCAATGTGAAAACTGTCGTGTGCATTGTATTTCACGTGATTAATTTACTCGTGTACCAAACTATACAACGGGTAAAAGTTAGAATTATGGTGCGACACCAGAAGGACGGAAGCGCGATACAAGTGTGATTCACGTTTTTGTTATGACATTATATTTGAGAAACTTTTATAACATATCGAACTGAAATCCTGAATGGTTACACCATCAATTACCGTTAACTAAAAAAAGAAAGTGAGACACATGCAATATTCTGGATTGCTTAATTTCAAATCATGCAGCGAAGAGGAAGGTGAGAAAATGATGATGATGTATGTCCTCATGTCAAGAAATAGATGTTATTAATTAGTATTATGCGAGTTGGTTTACGTTTATATCCCCAAGAATCTAAAAGCCTACTAATTTTGTTTCACCATCATCATTATTCCATTATCTCAACCTCTAGATAATTGTATGCTAAAGAAAGTCAGTTGAATCTCTGTCAGTCTCCGATTGACTAAAAACAAAAACATCGGAAGAGGAAAACACCGAGTCTCATTCGCACTGAAATGCTGAATATTGATCATCTTGGGACATATGATGACATCATCCCACTTGACATTATTCCGCTACAACATTTACGGTGAGAAATCTTTGGAACATTTTGACTTGAGTTGCTGGATGGTTATATATTCTGTCTCCATTAGTGACAAATAACAAACCATCCAAAGCGAAACACATGAACATATTCTGAATTGCTTAATTTCTAATCAAGATCCTAGAAGAAGAAGGTAAGAAAAGGTTGATAACGTATGCCATCATTTCAGGAAATAGATATTTAAGAGATCATTGAGAGAATGAGTGTGGTGTTTGTTATGGGAGTAGAATCTAGTTAATTCGCATTTACAGAGGATGCAAACATGATTTTGTATGGGAAAAAAGGACCGTATAATAATATAGTTTTTAGAGTGCAAAGTTTCCTTTGCACGATGTTTCACGTGATTAATTATTCGTGAACCAGAATACATAGTGTGTAAAAGTCGTGATTAAGGTGCGACGCTGGCGGGATGATTGTGCGAGTTACGTATGTCAACCACAACATCATCCCACCTTAACTTTTTTCTTTATGACATTAGAGTTGAGAAACCTTTGAAACACTCGACCTGAAATCCTAAAGGGGTTACACCATGAGATACAATTACCTAAACAAAGAAAGTGAAACACAAGCAATATTCTAGATTGCTTAATTTCAAATCATGTCGCGCAGAGGAAGGTAAGAAAATGATGATGACGTATGCCCTATGTTTATGGGTGAAAACTATTTCTGCTGGTTTTGGTAATTTGGGGTATGTGGATGAGAAATGAATCTAAACCCTAAACAAATGCACTGCACGGGAGTGCTTTTGATTCGAGAGATCAATCTGTACAGTTCTTGCCTAAACCAAGAAATGACCGTTCCAGACTTGATTCGGTCAAAAAGTGAAGAAGATGGGGTTGATCTTAGGGAGGGAAGTGAAAAAGGTGTTGAGATCGTGAAGGTGTTGGCTGTTTTTGACTTGTATCAGAATACCGAATTGGCTTGCAATAATGTAAGCAAAGCTCTGTGTGTTTGAATACGTTGTATCAACACTTGGTTTCTGTCTTGTGTGGAAATAGGGAGGAGAACCTATTTATACAAGCCATTGAGCATAACCCTCGTCTCTCGGGGAAGTGGAGGAAGTGGAGTGATGGGATAGTGGGGTCGTGTGTTAGTGTCACACGATTAGTTTTGACCACATCATCACTAACCGTCCATGTCTTCCTGACACGTTCTTGTGATGGCGCGTTGCACGCTGCACGCTGTAAACCGCCCGACCAATACCCCAGTAAGTATCCCCCAGTTTGTGACATGCTTGATGTCTCGAATGTGTGGATCGTGGGACCCACAGGAAGTAACATGTGATGCAGGTTAAATACTAAGTTATTTAAGAAGTCGATATTTATAAACTATCGTGTGTATTCTATGCATGTAATGCATCGAATATAATCAATGTGTATGAAGCATCGTTTTTTTAAGGCTCAACGGAGTAAGTCGCGGATTAAGCGTCTTAAAACAGATGCATGCTTAGCTATCTTCGAATGATAGTTTGGAGGTTGCACAGGCAATCCCTCCCTTGGCCGATCTCATGATGTGGTAGAGTGGCGGATGGTAATCACCACGACATCTTATTAGCCATTTAACTCCTAGCCTGGGCTGCCTAACCAAGCTGGTAGAGTTGGACGGACGAGATGATATATGACGCTCATCTGCGACCATTGATGAAGTTTTAGGGTTTTTAAGAGGTGCGCAAGCATCACTCTTCAGCTTGGTCTAAACCAAGCATAAGAGGCGTTTTTAGCAAGACCGACCGGGCATGCGAGTAGACGGCTTGCCGATGTACATGTCCGTACCTCACTGTCTCGTGAAGGTGCGATCTAGGCCGCTCAATTTGACCGGTAAAGAGGAGTGGCCGAGATCAAATTTCGACAGAAATCCTATGCCGCAAAGGATTCTTAAAGGGGCGCGGCATGCCACCTTCAAGGCACACGAATCGAGGCATCCAACCATGGCTTGTCTTGGTCTGTCGGACATAGAGATAGACGGGCCCACAGTGATCATGTTGATACTCTCTGGACTTGCTTAGTCTATTCCTGCACCCTTCATCCAAGCTGGCGAAGATGGACGCTCGTGATTAATTAACGACACATGTAACATGCCGCAAACCCTAATTAGGATTTTGGATCGGTCCTGCACATGCAACTTCATCCAAACGGTTTGGCAAGCTATGCTTCTCCCTTGGGGAGGCCTATCATGTGGGGCCCACGTAGGGCCGGCAGTGAGCATGTGTGTACTTGCTCCACGGTCTTATGTGTGATCTAAGCCATCCAACCATGCCTACGAAGTTGGATGGCCGTGATCAATTTAAGACACTAGTGGACTTCCACGGTTTTTTAAAGCATCACGCCAGCCATGTTTTGAGCAATCGTTTATTGCTCCATGGCTTGATCGTGAGAGAGACGATCATGTAGGTGAAAAGTGGGACCGCCAATGTGCATACCAGTACTTCACTGGTCAATCGCGGGATGATCCAATCCGTCCAACCATCCTTCTTCAAGGCTGGCGTTTGGTGGCTGTTTGGGGACATGGCATGTGTTCGACCGGCCAGGGCATAAACGGGCCCGCTGGTGGTCATTGTGGTGATAGCATGCTCCTTCTGAGGATCGTCTAGGATGGTTAAATCATGCGGCCAACCTGCGTGGCCGTGATCGTTTCTGAGACTGACATCGGCAGTCCAGATTTCCCTTAGGAAATATGCTCAATCGGGCTAGTATAACACACCGAGAGAAATATGCTCAATCGGGCTAGTATAACACAGCGAGAGAAATATGCTCAATCGGGATAGTATAACACACCGAGAGATGTAGCATGTACGGGTATTTCGTGCATGCCTCACTATCGACACTTGGAGATTCATGTTGCTCTGCTAAGAGCAACACTCAGTCGTCATGCCACACCAATAATGAGAGTTCTGAGGGAACAACACAGGAAATACAAGGCTAATCATGCATTAATTAATAATGCTATAAATCCACAGAATATCGGGATTGTTTCTACATGCTCCGTTCTGGGTGTATTTAATTCACAGAATACTTGGATTGTTGCCACATGCTCCATTCTAGGTGAATTAGTAAAGTGAAGAAGTTTTCATCACTCGGATAGCTTTATCCTCTGCAGGATGTCAGCGTATTAAGTTAGGCTTTTATAATTTTAGCCTTGAACAAAAATACACCATCAACATTAAGTCCCCTGCCTAGCACACAATGGTTACATCATTGTGGGGGTAGGCATGAGATGGTGACAGTATGCACGTAAGAAGACAAGATAAAGGAAGTTTACCTGGAGGGACTCTGGACGGCCGTGTTGGCAATCATCCGTGTGAGTATGCCAGGTGTGACCACGACCTTGGTGGGACCGGTTTTCTCCTTCGGGTATTTGAGCCAAGAAGGGAATAGAACTTGTATGCTCCTCTTCCCATAGAAAATCGTGCATGTAACCCTGGACGAATATGGACCCCACCATGTATATGCTTCGACCAAACGTCACCATGTTGCACCTGTTTGATAGGCATGTGGGCCCGCTTACTTCGCTCAACCGTGGGACTCATCATGCGCCTGCTTGATCGAACGTGGGCTTGCTGTGCCTGCTTCGGTTAAACGTGGGTCCATTGCGTGCCTGCTTTGGTCGAACGTGGGATCCGATGTGAGCATGCTTGCTTCGAACATGGGCAGTTGTGCATGCTTCGATCAAACACGGGTCCACCATGTACATGTTTCAAACGTCGGCCCTGTCATGTGCCTGCTTTGCCCGTACGGTTGATGTGCTTGCTCGAGTGTCATCCTTGCTACTTCGACCAAACACCGACCCTGTTATCTTGACCAAACACCGGTCTTGCTGCCTGCTTCAATCGAACGTGGGACCCACCGCGTGCTTGCTTTGCTCAAAAATGAACCTTGTGTGCTCAAATGTGAATGTGGGTCCTGCAAAGAGCGTTGAAGCAGCTTCTGGAGCGAGGGAGCGTTGAAGTGGCTTCTGCTGGAGAGAGTGTTGAAGCGACCTCTTCTTCAGTTTGGTTTTTCCTTGCGAATTACATGCTTCTTGATTCACCATCTCTCTTGTGTTGTAGAAGTTCTTGACTGACGGCGAAGGAATTTCATGCTGAGCCTCAGTCCCCAAGCGTGGTCTACGTGGATCCATCTTGTATGCCCGATGGGTCTTTTGTACGTAGTGGTCGTTGATATGGTGAAGCTCTTGACATGGAGGATCTGTATGTACCTCTTAAGTCCCAGGTGCAATCTCCTTTGGTAACACAACTACTTCTTCCACGGGAGACAAATTCTGAAAGCGTCTCTCATTGGTGTAGTTACCGTCGATCCAGTTATGAAATATCTTGGACGTTGTTTCATCATTGTGGCAGTCGTGCATGTGGTATTAGAGTTGAAGTTGGCGATTTTGGACGCGAAGTATGTTGTATCTCGGTGGCTTTCCTCTTACTGCTTCAGCGAAACTGCTTACGGAAGGCTGAAGGTTGTATTGCATGTTGGCGAGATGTATGTTGAGTAACGAACATCATAAGTCTCTTAATTACTGGCAAACCTAGTTTTTTCTAGCAGGGCAGATGCTGTTGTAGATGAGCGTTCAACAGCTTTACGAAGTCAGAGGATGACCAAAAGCGCAGATTCTCCAACATAGCACGATAGACCTGCACCATCGTCTGATAGAGTGATTCTCCCGGATATTTCTCGACATGACGCGCAGACATCATTATCTTCTTGAGGCTTCTCCCTTGAGGTATCATCTCCAGTGGAAGATTGCCGTCATAGATCGTTGATACGTTGCACCGGCATTCTTTAAATCAAATGGAATTACAGCATAATAAAAATTTCCGAGAGGAGTTCGAAAATCTGTCTTAGTTGCGTCATGCTCGTACATCCTTATTTGATTGTACCCGCTATATCCATCCATGAAGAAGAACATGTCGTGTCCGCTGATGGAGTCTACTAACATGCAGTGTTAGGTAGAAGAGAATCGTCTTTGGGGAAGCATTTGCCCAAGTCTCTGAAATCCACGCAGCACCTGATATGTCCGTTTTTCTTTTCACTGGGACCACATTAACCAACCAGGTCGGATGATGGATGAGCTTAATGAAGCCAACAACAAGCAACTTCTGAATTTCAGTCTTGATTTGCTCTTCCGACTCGTGCCTGAATTGCCTCGGAGATTTCTTGATCAGCTTGGCTCCAGGTATGACATGTAGATGGTGGGTGACCAATTTTTCATCTGGACCGGGAATTTCTTCATACGTCCAAGAAAATATGTCCTGGTATTCTTTGAGAAGTTGTACAAGCTTTGTGCGTTCATCCGTACACAAGGTTGAGCTGGTGGAGATAGGCCTAGGAGATTCCTCATTCCCGATGTTAACGATTTCGAGCTCATCAGTTGTGGAGTTGGTGCCGTCTTGCAGCTGTGGTGGAGCATCCAACACCTCTTCCTGTGGATCGTCATTGTTGTAGCATTCCGTTGGGAGGGGAGACTGGGTAACAGTCTCTCCTGCTTATTGCTAACAGCGGCGTCAGTATACGGTCTTCCTTTTCTGGTCAAGGCTTTCCATAAAAGTTCGTTCCCTCTTAGCGTGAGCGTGGGTTGCGGCTTCACCGGATGAAGAAGAACGCCTTGTCAGCAAAGATGCATCGTGGGGATTAGCCCTCAATGATGCGACTCGGTCCTCCACCTGAATTTACGCCCACGTGGGGAGTGAGATGCAATAAACTTTGTCTGATCCTTCCTGCGGAGCTTCTTGATGTGTTTTCAGAGTTGTTATAGATAGTGATAAAATGGTTGTTTTAAGACTTGTGAAGGCAATGAATTTTAAACTTAATAAAAATTTAAAAACAAAGAAAACTTATTACAAAATTGACTTCAAGATATTAGAAAATAACCAAGACACTGATTTCACTATTACACATGAATAAATTATGGTAAACAATCTAAAACTCTAATTATCTTTTAAGACTCTTATTTCTTAATTCACAAATAATCTGGAAAATTCTCAAAAATTAATTGTATCCCTAAGCATAGATTATCTAAACAAAGCATAACCTATCTAATTGAATCACAACTAATGAAGAAATTTTTTGCAAACAATTAAAAACTCTGCAAAAACAGTGATTGAGTGAATTATAAATTATAAATTAGAGGAAATAAATGATTACCAATTATTCATGCGTAAATAGCTTCCTCACTGCCTTGGTTGTGGGAGAAATTAGCCTCTCATCATGTTGGAAACACGCTCAAAAGTTGATTTCATTTATGCTCAAAGATGGGTTTACAAATGATGAAAAGGGAGAAATAATTCAAAACCGGGTTTGTAACAATTATATTTGTTACAAACCAGAGAACTACGACCCTCGGCTGTCACTGTAACAAATAAGACTGTAGGGCGACAGTCGCTGAAACTGTAGCTCTTAAGACTGTCCGACAACAGTCGCAATCACTGTAGCATAAACGAATGCTTGTGTGGGTAAATGTTCTTCGTGTTCTTCAGCAGCAGCAGAAAAATGGCAGCTCTGTAACTTGATTTTTTTTCGACTTTCTAGTGCTCTAAAACTCTCCCAAACTATCTTTCCTTCATCCTGAAACTTGCATCACCTATTTATACCCTTCACAGGGTCAAGAAAACACCGTAATAACTTCGGAATATCTTCAATATTTTCTCGGGAATTTTTCTTCTTTTCTCTTTCACGCTTCTGCTCGTGGTTACACACTCCAAACACATGAAATGCGTTTCTTAGGAAGAGTTAAACTTATGAGAGAAGATTTCTTCCCTGTTTGTTTCCATTTTCAACCCGAAGAAAACCCGAGAATATAAACTTCTTTGCATGCTACGAAAATAATCTTTTTGCGTGTCCTGGATCCTCAAATATCTCCCAATCAATGCATAATATAATCTTAGGACAATATCTTCTCTGAATCAATACGTATCTTCCACAGGATCTCCAAAATATTCAACCTCTGGTTAACAAGTCGAGAATCAATATGGTCTTCCTTTTTCCTCGCATGTATAGCTATTATCAACCCTGTTTTGATGGTAAGAGTTTTATATTTCATTAAACTCTTAAGAATACACCCAAAAATCTCGCCACAAACTCTCGCAGTTGAGAGTAAAATTTCCCGCCAAAATCATATTCAAACGTGGAAGATGAAGGTGCCCCTATCCAAAATCTTGGGTGCCAAATAACCGGTGGGTGCTAAGAATGAATTTGGGCTATACATAGCCGTGGGTGCTCCTTAGCAAAATTTGGGTCCATATAGCAATTGTCCTCCGGGGGTGCTCCGAGCAACTTTTCGAGCCAAAAAATTTCCAAAAATGTTTATTTCCCAAAAATACCTACAAACACATAAAAACACCATAATAAGTACGAAATCGAGTACTAACAATACGGAACATTGAGGACAAGCTAGACACATAAATGCGTCTATCAAATACCCCCAAACTTATTATTTGCTAGTCCTCGAGCAAAACTAATAAAAAATGAAACCGAGTTAATCTCGGGAGGGTTTACCAGAGGTGTACCCACAAAACCATTACTTCTAATTGGTCACAAGTATCCAAAGAGCTATGAGGACATACATATTCTCAACCTATCTCCAAGTAACTAGAATGCAAGAGAAATTAAAGGTGCCAGCTCTAAAGCTGACTGAAGAAAAGGGGAGACACATCCGCAACACTGCTAGATAAAGAAATATCCGCTACACAGTTAGATAAACATTGTAAGATGCGTCTGCTGCTTTACAGCTGGATAAGATTAGGAGAGAGATAAAGATGAGAAGGACATCTGCTACACAGCTGGACTAGTTACGTGTGATGAGTTAAACCAGTGCTAGAAAGATCTTGTGCCATATTGAAAGCGGACTAACAAAGCAACCAAATGTATCTTTCTTCGACTCTCTCATAGTGCTCAGTAGAAACAACGTCTTCTTCGGCTTCAACTGTTGATGATAAACTCTCGAACCTCGTAGAACCTTGACAATTTAAATTTTCTCCTTAATTTCTTGCTTGAAACTTATAGATTTCTACTTCCCTATGGCCTTATTGAACAAAACGTAACGATGATTTTTTTCATTTTTCAATTTTTTTTAACACAAAAATAACAAGACAAAAATTTAAATAGCCATGAGAGAAAGACTTTAGAACTTGGATCTTCGCAACTTGTGATGTATTGGTATCATGAACTTCAACAACTTATATCATTTGCTCTTATAACTTTTTGTAACTAAGTCTTCAACTTTGATTTTTGAATTATTCTTTTTTATTGTTGCTTCTAAACCTTAAACGTCTTCAACTTTCTTCATAGATTTTGATGTCGCTCCGTTTGTTGATGATGATAAGTTTCTACTGAGAGAAAGTCGTAATCCAGTAACTAAGACTACATTGTGAGGTTGCTTTGTCTTTCTGGCATTTCCTTCTGACCTACTTGCCTTTCCATCATGGATGGTTAGGTCCATCACAATTACCCTCTAAAAGGAACAAGTTCTCTCCTGAATTTCAAGGATCTCAATGTCTTTTTATCTAATGTCTCAATAGATTGTTATCCCTAGCATTCCAATTTTTATCTTTTCGGTGAGAAACATTATGTAAACTTAGCTAACCGGATACTATGTGACGCTAGAAGTTTCTCCCTTACCCCCAAACTTAAATCTAACATTGTCCTCAATGTTCTAAAGATAAAATTAAAAACATGAACAAGGAGAAACTATTACCACTTGAGGGAAAAGAAATAAGGAAGAATATTACCGTGTCGCAAGAATATTGGGTTACCTCCCAAGAAGTGCTAAGTTTAAAGTCTTCAGCCAGACAATGGAAGAATTAGTCACCTCATAGAATCATAAAGTAATAGCCGGAATAATTGTGGATCACCAAAACTAAATAGGGCTATCACAAGTAAAAGGAATCCGCAACATCCCAAGAAAATTAGCAAATAGAGCACACCCTTTTCTAGTTTCCTGTTTAAGACAACTACATCTAGCTGTGGTTCAGGTTCAGGTTCTATAACAGGGTCTAGATAAAAAGCTTTCATTGGTTGGATTTCCTCAAAGGAATTCTGAATATCAGGCTGAAGAGTCTGGAAATACTCAAGTAAGAACTTAGAAGCGCATAACAAAAGCCTGAATAACTGGGGATCCTCTAAGTCAATCAGATTTGACTCACACAGCTGACCACAATGAAAGAGGTGGTCTTCCTTAAGAAAATGTGTCGACCCTATTCTCCTAAAGTAATTAGGTTCAGTCTCAAAACTTAATAACCGACACATCTGAAAATCATAAGTTCCCACAATTGGAAGAAAAGTTTTTGGCGGGAAAACAAAGTCAATTTGGGTATTATCGCCTGGGTAAACCACATCAACCAGAGGATGGGTTTCTAACAACTGAGCTTCTTTCTGGACATCATTAGGTTCGGTAAAATGTGTATGAAGATAATTTTGTAAGATGGTTGAGGCACAAATGTCAAGTCCTACACGAGGGAACTTTCTAATAGTTAAAGCACACGGAGAATTACCCCAAAACTTAGAGTTTTCTGTGCCTCTAGAGAGACTAGTCACAACTTCCCTAATTTCTAGGTCATCAGATTCCTGAAAATGGTCAATTGATCCTTCTAAGTCTGGTTCATCCTCGCTCATCTCTATGAGTTTATGATCTTCGTCTAAGACTATTGTTTCTAAATCGCCAGACTCTAAAACATTATTCTCATAATAAACTCATTCCTCTAAATCATTATCGGCTTTGTAAACAGGAAATACTACATCGTCTAAAACGAGGGTATCTCTAGTCAAATCCTCGTCCTTTTGAATAGGTGAATAATTATTAAAATTATTTGGATTTGAACTAGAAATAATATTATCATTGTAAAGCTCAATTGGAGTAACCATTTGCTGATCACTATTCCTACATAAGTATGATTCTCCATCAACACTATCCTCATCATAATAACATGAAAAAGATCGAACCTCATCAAAACAAGTAGTGCTACCAATTCTAACCTCGTTATCTTGATTATGTAAATAACTATCTTCATTCTCAATGGTATTATTGGATACACTATATTGGAAATTCAAGTAATTTCGAGCAATTATTTCGTTTGTCTCAGCTATCCGCTTGATGTGGTCTTCTAAAGAAGGTTCACTCATTATTGTAGTTCTTTCGTCTATAATTATACTATTCATCTCAGCTAACTTACGCGTCGACTCAGCTAACTTCCTGAGGGACTCTTCTAAAGGAGGAATAGGAACAGAGGGATCATAAAAAGGACTACTTTTCAATAGTTTGATTGTATCCTCTAGATACGAAGAACTAGTACTATAATCTTCTTGCTCGTAAGACTGATGCACGTATGGATATTAATTGGGCTCACCAGGGTATGACCCATATCCTTCCAAAGGTTGGCGTTCCCAACCACTATTCACACTATGGTAAGAGTAATGTCTATATTGTTCAGTTGGATAATCATATTCATTGCGATGGCTATTATAATACCAGTTTGACATCCTAACTGCAAGGGAATTCTAAACAAACACAAAGAAGGCTGACTCGACCACAACAAGCCTAATTTATCTAGCAAACAAAAAGCATGATGGCTCCACTTAGATTGTTTCTAGACCAGCTTCTAATCCTTCTAAAGGGAATTCGTTACAATTTAAGCAAACCCCTCTGGAATCAATCCGAGTCAAAGTAAGTGAATAGAGGAGAGGGAAAGCTGCGTGGAGCTTTGATACCAAGGCCTCACCGCATTACAAGGCGGCGCAGTCACGCATTCAACTCACAGAAACCATCATGAACTTTGAAGTATGCTTAAAAGAGTAACCAATATTTTTCGAATGACTTTCCTATTAAGCTCGCTACCCTATCGGTCTCGTTCTAGTCAGTATTTTAAGCTTAGGTTCGCGTAGGTTACGTGTTCCTAAGGCGGGCAAGAAGGAAACGGTGATGAAATCCGAGTCCTTATCTTGATTTGGCCAGGCCTTTCCCTTTACTAGAAAATTAAATACGATTTCAGGTCCTCAACATATATGCATACAAAATCATCCAGTAAACCCACTGACAGGGGATTCGCGGGTGTTTAGAATTCTTACCTCTCGTTCCAGACGGGGGATGAACCGTTGAAGTCGACTCGGGCCACGACTCCTATGTCATGTACGAACCCGAGGGGCTGAGACGATATCGTAATCGTCGTCCTTCTCTGCACACAGTTTATATTTAAAACTACCCTTCCGTAGGGTTTAAAAGAAAATAAAGTCCCAAAGTTCAATGTCCGAAAATTAAAAAAAATGTCCAAAAATAAAAGATTACAAAAATAAAAACCTTAATTACAATTTCTAAAAATAAAATAAATAGAATATATATATACAAAAATTTTCTTCTTCACTCCTTTTGGATTCCTCCTTCTTTTTTTCTTTGGCTTCGCTTTTGTTTTCAGCACTTTCTCCCCTTTTATTTAGCTCAGTTCCAAATCTGAAAGCAAACAAGAAATACCAAAAGGCGTAAAAAGGAACAAATAACAAAAACTAAAAACAAATTTATAAACAAATCCGCGTCGGCGGCGCCAAAAATTGATGTGTTTTCAGAGTTGTTGTAGATAGTGATAAAAGGGTTGTTTTAAGACTTGTGAAGGCAATGAATTTTAGACTTAATAAAAATTTAAAAACAAAGAAAACTTATTACAAAATTGACTTCAAGATATTAGAAAACAACCAAGACACTGATTTCACTATTACACATGAATAAATTATGGTAAACAATCCAAAACTCGAATTATCTTTTAAGACTCTTATTTCTTAATTCACAAATAATCTGGAAAATTCTCAAAAATTAATTGTATCCCTAAGCATAGATTATCTAAACAAAGCATAACCTATCTAATTGAATCACAACTAATGAAGAAATTTTTTTGCAAACAATTAAAAACTCTGCAAAAACAGTGATTGAGTGAATCATAAATTATAAATTAGAGGAAATAAATGATTACCAATTATTCATGCGTAAATAGCTTCCTCACTGCCTTGGTTGTGGTAGAAATTAGCCTCTCATCATGTTGGAAATACGCTCAAAAGTTGATTTCATTTATGCTCAAAGATGGGTTTACAAATGATGAAAAGGGAGAAATAATTCAAAACCGGGTTTGTAACAATTATATTTGTTACAAACCATAGAACTACGACCCTCAGCTGTCACTGTAACAAATAAGACTGTAGGGCGACAGTCGCTGAAACTGTAGCTCTTAAGACTGTCCGACAACAGTCGCAATCACTGTAGCATAAACGACTGCTTGTGTGGGTCAATGTTCTTCGTGTTCTTCAGCAGCAGCAGAAAAATGGCAGCTCTGTAACTTGATTTTTTTTCGACTTTCTAGTGCTCTAAAACTCTCCCAAACTATCTTTCCTTCATCCTGAAACTTGCATCACCTATTTATACCCTTCACAGGGTCAAGAAAACACCGTAATAACTTCGGAATATCTTCAATATTTTCTCGGGAATTTTTCTTCTTTTCTCTTTCACGCTTCTGCTCGTGGTTACACACTCCAAACACATGAAATGCGTTTCTTAGGAAGAGTTAAACTTATGAGAGAAGATTTCTTCCCTGTTTGTTTCCATTTTCAACCCGAAGAAAACCCGAGAATATAAACTTCTTTGCATGCTACGAAAATAATCTTTTTGCGTGTCCTGGATCCTCAAATATCTCCCAATCAATGCATAATATAATCTTAGGACAATATCTTCTCTGAATCAATACGTATCTTCCACAGGATCTCCAAAATATTCAACCTCTGGTTAACAAGTCGAGAATCAATATGGTCTTCCTTTTTCCTCGCATGTATAGCTATTATCAACCCTGTTTTGATGGTAAGAGTTTTATATTTCATTAAACTCTTAAGAATACACCCAAAAATCTCGCCACAAACTCTCGCAGTTGAGAGTAAAATTTCCCGCCAAAATCATATTCAAACGTGGAAGATGAAGGTGCCCCTATCCAAAATCTTGGGTGCCAAATAACCGGTGGGTGCTAAGAATGAATTTGGGCTATACATAGCCGTGGGTGCTCCTTAGCAAAATTTGGGTCCATATAGCAATTGTCCTCCGGGGGTGCTCCGAGCAACTTTTTGAGCCGAAATTTCCAAAAATGTTTATTTCCCAGAAATATCTACAAACACATAAAAACACCATAATAAGTACGAAATCGAGTACTAACAATACGGAACATTGAGGACAAACTAGACACATAAATGCGTCTATCACTTCTCTTGGTTCAAACAATTCCACTTCACATATCGGTGCACAGGGAGATAGCGATGCAGGGATACGAACGATTTTTTATTCAGCATAGTCTTCAGGAACTGGTGATATGTCGAAGGGACAATCCTACTGTCATGAAGCCACTGTCTCCCCAATATCATGTGGTAGTCTGTCTCTCTTTCTATGACTTCGAATTTCCCCCGAAGTCTGTCATTGTAGTAGGCTTCCGTACGATCTTGCCCGGGCGAACCTTGGCTGTCCTGAGAGTCTTGAGAGTAATCACATTCGAAGACGCTCCTGTGTTGATAAGGGCCCTCTTGAACAATGAATCCTTGATGCGTGCGGTAACATGTAGGGCACGGTTATGATCTTCCTCTGGTTGATTGCAGCAAACGTCTCCGCCCGATGTTTCTTCAAGAGGTGTAAAAGTTCGCATAAACTTTCCACTGAAGCCGCTTCCTGATCCACCGGCCTCTGGTTCATAGTGAAACTATTGACTTGAGGAGGATCGTTGTGAGGATCAGTCCCCAGTGTAGGAGTCTCCATGACAGGACCGCTCATATCTGATGTCATCTTGATGAGGAGATCGAGTATGTCGTTTATCGCTTCTATAATCAGGTCCATGTAGGCCCGCGCCGCTGAAGTACCTTCTCCGGGTGCGTTGAATGCGTTCCTTGTTGGCTCCATGGGCTATCGCGGCCCTTGTGGCAATCGATCAGTTAATGTCTCAAGAAAAGTGAGTACCTCTTTCTGAGTTGTAGACATGTCCGTTTGGGCCCTAGCGAGAACTTCTTGTCTCTCCATCAAATCCACCATGGTAATAGGAAGTTGCCCTCCTCTGGCTCCTCCATCTCCTCGTTCCGATGGAGGAGAGGCAGTTGCTCTGGTGACGGCTGGAGGCGTTACACTTGAAAAGATGCCAGGGTTTGTGGCTGCTCTGGCTCTGGTGATAGGAGGTGTCACGCCCAATGGAATATCTCCTCCTGCTCTGCTGGTGCTGGTGGTAGAGGAAGTAATTCCACGAGATACATTGATGGTATTGACTGGCTGCACGGTGACACCACTAATTGGGATATCAACATCGAGAGTATTGTCAGCGCTAGTCCCGTCAGGATTGGTTGTTGATCCAAACCTAAGATCCACCATTTTCGAAATCAGTAAAATTGAATTGGTATTGAAGAAATTGACATCACAACCGAGAGATTAATCTCCCACTGTGGTCGCCAATTGTTTATGGGTGAAAACTGTTTCTGCTAGTTTTGGTAATTTGGGGTGTGTGGATGAGAAATGAATCTAAACCTTAAACAAATGCACTGCACGTGAGTGCTTTTGATTCGAGAGATCAATCTGTACAATTTTGGCCTAAACCAAGAAATGATCGTTTCAGACTTGCTTCGGTCACAAAGTGAAGGAGATGGGGTTGATCTTAGGGAGGGAAGTGAAGAAGGTGTTGAGATCGTGAAGGTGTTGGTTGTTTTTGACTTGTATCAGAATACCGAACTAGCTTGCAATAATGTAAGCAAAGCTCTGTGTGTTTGAATACGTTGTATCAACACTTGGTTTCTGTCTTGTTTGAAAATAGGGAGGAGAACCTATTTATACAAGCCATTGAGCATAACCCTCGTCTCTCGTGGAAAGTGGACGAAGTGGAGTGATGGGATAGTGGGGTCGTGTGTTAGTGTCACACGACAAGTTTTTCCCACATCATCACTAACCGTCCATGTCTTCCTAACACGTTCTTTTGATGGCGCGTTGCACGCTGCACGCTGTAAACCGCCAGACCAATACCCCAGTAAGTATCCCCCAGTTTGTGACATGCTTGATGTCTCGAATGTGTGGATCGTGGGACCCACAGGAAGTAGCATGTGATGCTAGGTTGAATAACTAAGTTATTTAAGAAGTCGATATTTATGAAATATCGTGTGTATTTTATGCATGTAATGCATCGAATATAATCAATGTGTATGAAGCATCGTTGCTTTAAGGCTCAACGGAGTAAGTCGCGGATTAAGCGTCTTAAAACAGATGCATGCTTAGCTATCTTCGAATGATAGTTTGGAGGCTGCACAGGCAAGCACTCCCTTGGACGATCTCATGATGTGGTAGAGTGGCGGATAATAATCACCACGACATCTTATTAGCCATTTAACTCCTAACATGGTCTGCCTAACCAAGCTGGTAGAGTTGGACGGACGAGATGATATATGACGCTCATCTGCGACCGTTGATGAAGTTTTAGGGTTTTGAAGAGGTGTGCAAGCATCACTCTTCAGCTTGGTCGAAACCAAGCATGGGAGACGTTTTTAGCAGGACCGTCCGGGAATGCGAGTAGATGGCTTGCCGATGTACATGTCCGTACCTCATTGTCTCATGAAGGTGCGATTTAGGCCGCTCAATTTGACCGGTAAAGAGGAGTGGCCGAGATCAAATTTCGACAGAAATCCTATGCCGCAAAGGATTCTTAAAGGGGCGCGACATGCCACCTTCAAGGCACACGAATCGAGGCATCCGGCATGGCTTGTCTTGGTCAGTCGTACATAGAGATAGACGGGCCTACAGTGATCATGTTGATACTCTCTGGACTTGCTTAGTCTATTCATGCACCCTTCATCCAAGCTGGCGAAGATGGACACTCGTGATTGATTAACGACACATGTGACATGCCGCAAACCCTAATTAGGGTTTTGGATCGGTCGTGCGCATGCAACTTCATCCAAACGGTTTGGCAAGCTATGCTTCTCCCTTAGGGAGGCCGATCGTGTGGGGCCCACATTGGACCGGCGGTGAGCATGTGTGTACTTGCTCCACGGTCCTAGGTGTGAATTTAGCCATCCAACCATGCCTGCGAAGTTGGATGGTCGTGATCAATTTAAGACACTAGTGGACTTCCACGGTTTTTTAAAGCATCACGCCAGCCATGTTTTGAGCAATCGTTTATTGCTCCATGGCTTGGTCATGAGAGAGCCTATCATGTAGGTGAAAAGTGGGCCCGCCAATGTGCATACCTGCACTTCACTAATCAATCGCGGGATGATCCAAGCCGTCCAACCATGCTTGCGAAGTTGGACGGTCGCGACTTCTTTCAGACTATTTTTAACAGCTTTGCGCATACAAGCCACTCCATACTAGCTCGACCATCCTTCTTCAAGGCTGGCGTTTGGTGGTTGTTTGGGGACATGGAATGTGTTCGACCGGTCAGGGAATAAACAGGGCCACTGGTGGTCATTGTGGTGATAGCCTGCTCCTGCTGAGGATCGTCTAGGCTGGTTAAATCATGCGGCCAACCTGCGTGGCCGTAATCGTTTCTGAGACTGATGTAGGATCAGAATCTCGCAACAATAATGCTTTAGCGAAATTATTAACAACACAACACAGCAGTGTCGCAAAACAACTTCAGAAACGAAATAATAAACGACGTCAGCTAAATCATGAGAAAAATGTGATAGTCCTGCGAAAATTAGAGAGTTTGCGAGATTAACATTTGTAAGGATGCGAGAATGTCGCAAGTCATATCCGGAAATAAATGACAGATTAGCTGTCATCCACTATGTAATTTCCTATAAATAGCCTCTCAGTTGTAAAGGAAAGAAAGGGAGATCTTTTCTGATTGAGAAGCAAGTAAATAGGAGAGAGAAAATCTAGAGCAGTGGTTATTCTTGATTCCTTTATCTTTTCTTGTAAGATTGTTCAAAGATTCATCAATAAAATTAAGATTCTTAATCTAAAATAAGTTGAATGTTAATGAAATCTTGTGAGGGGTGTAGTGAGGATTTCCTGCAACTACATAATGGCGCTAGAAACAGGGAGAGATTGAAGATTATTCTAGAAAAAATTGAAGATTAATATGGAGATTTGTGAAGATTTGGAGTAATTGGTTAAGAATTTTACATAATCTCTTGCAATTTGTTAACATTGAAGAAATGGCTAGAAGAAGAAATATATCAGAACAACCAACTACTGTTAGTAGAAGCAAGAGAATTGCTGGAAGGGAAAGAAGTGAAATGGGAGAATCTACTAGAATGAGAAATAATGGAGAAAATCAAATTCAACCACCAGTTCAACAAACACTAGTACAAGGAAGGAATACAGATTATGATAGGGTGAGTATACACACTTGGCAATCAAATTCAGCAGAAGAGGTAGAAGAAGAGCAGCAAACCAGAAACCATAGACAGGTAGAGAGAAATCAAGAAGCAGATGAAGGAATAATTCATGGAGATGAGGAAATTGGAGCGTTAGAAACGTTGAGACGAAGAATACATGAAGAAAGAAGAGCTGAGGCAGAAGAACGTGCAAATCTAACAAGGCAAAATCACGAATTGAGAATGGAAAATTTGAGGCTACAGAGTAGAAGATCGAGAAGTACTAAAAAATCATATTCAAGATCGACTAGAAGAGAGATCGGGCGAAACTCACCCACAATTAATGCTGGAAATAATATTCAAGAAGAAATATCAAATCCTAATGAAGAACATCGCAAAAATAGAGAAAGGACTGATGATCGTTACGTTCGACAAAATGAAACTTTTGATGATAGGAAGAATTATAGAAATCAAGAGAATGGACAACGTCAGGGACGAAATAATCAAGATGGCGAAGGGAATCGAGAGGAAGAAAGGAGAATTTTACATGAGAGAGAAGCTCAAAGAACTCAACAAACGATTGAACAAGAAATTGAAAGACATTATGCTGAACAAGCACGTTTAATTTGCGAACGTGAAAGATTGAGAGCGGAAATGGAAGAACAAGGGCTTCAGGAGACAATTCGCCAGAACAATCACGACAATCGATAAAGAAGGCGTACGCAAAACCGGAATAACGGTAATATCAATGAAGAGTATGATAGAGTACAGAGGATGGCTGAAAGACAGCGAATGGAATTGATAAGAAATGAACAAAATCATGGAGGGGAAAATGAGAGACATCATCATATGCGAATTCAAGATAGAGATGAGGAAGAGAATCGCAGAAGAAAACGAGATGAAGATGATGAAGAAGAAATGCAAAATTTCGCGAGAGAAGAAAGATATGAACGCAGAAGAAGGGAGGCGAAATTAAAAAGACCAATGGATCAAAATTCAGGTGTAAATAAACAAATCTTAAAAGAAATAGAAGAAATGAGAGGAATGCTAAATAATAGAGGAGAAGTAGGCAGAAGACAATTAGATGAAGCTATAGAAGAAGCTGCGAAAACTCCATTTACAAGGGTAGTACAACTAGGAGGAATACCTCCGAATGCAATTTGCCCGCATTAACCAGCATTTTTGATGGAACAAATTGTGCAATTCAACACATTAAAGCCCACGTGAGGTGCACGTTGCAATGGGAAAATCATGATGTCGTATTATGCAAGTATTTTGCACCCAGCTTAACAAGGGAGGCGTTAAAATGGTTCGAAGGTCTACCAAAGAATACAATAACATACTTCAATCATTTGCAGACTACATTCCTGGGGGCATACATAAGTAACAATTCTTCACGACCTGGTATTGAAGACGTGTTTGGATTAAAACAAAGAATTGGCGAAAGTTTGAAGCACCTAACTAAAAGGTGGAGGACTATGTGTAGCGAAATGGCTGGACGTGTGGAAGAGAGATATCTTATCTTATCATTTATCAATGCTATGTTTGCAACCAACCTATTGTATATCCAAATTTTCAGAGTCCAGAATACGATCACAATGACTGAATTGCGAGAACTTTAGGAAGAATATATTGCTCTAGAGGAAAGGAAAAATGAAATGGAATCATACCCAGTTGCGAACACCAGTTCACAAACAACGAATGCAAGCTTACTACCCAAACTAATAAACACAGTGGCGAGCATTTCGCAAGTACAACAAGAGAAGGTGACGGGCAACAATCAACAGAAACTGGTGGCAAGCCGAGATCAAGAGGAGTATGAAAGAGAAAGAAGTTTCTACAATCGTGGTGGAAATAACAAGATTCAAAGACTCGATCAGCCGCAAGAAACTTATGGAGGTCAAAGACAAAACTATAATAGAGGACAAGGAGGTCACAAGGTAGTACGGGAAGAAATCAAGATGCCACCTCTAAATGCAAGTGTGGAGAAAATATGGGAAGCTATAATTTTGATGGAGAATATACCAACACCATGGAACATGGGAACGGAACCACCTTCAAACCACAGAAGTCATGAGTTTTGTTCTTATCATCATTTTCATGGACATACTACAAATGATTGCAGAAATGTAAAAAGAATTATTCTGAGAATGATAGATCAAGGAAAACTAAACCACTTTTTGGTAGGGAACCCACGATCTCAACCATTGCCACCACCACTAGAGCATCACAAAGTAAACACGATGAAAAAGAAGGAAACATTCTTCATAGAAGTTGGTGCAAAAGCAAAGAATCTATTTTGTCACTCTATCGTACATTCATACAAGACAATTGAAGATTTTCATGACAATGTTTTGAGTAGAGTGTTCGCAAGAGATAATGATAGAAGAGAAATTATGAATATTGCGAAAATCTCGCCACTAGAGGAATGGCAGAAACAGATTATTTCTTTTACCGCAGAATAAATCCCCGAAGGTGAAGAGGTACATGATAATCCATTGGTAGTAAAATTAGAAATTAATCCAAAACCGAAAGAAGATGAGGATGATGAAGCTGAAGATTCATGGGCAATTAATAGGATTCTAATCGATACTGGAAGCTCTGTGAACATCTTATTTTATCATACTTATAAAACTATGGGAGGAAGAGATGATGATCTTATACCATCAACATATAAGATATATGGTTTTAATGGTACTGCCAACAAGCCTAAAGGGGAGGTTACTATGCGAATTCCATTGAAGGGAATATCTTCTGAAATCCTTTCTGTGTCGTTGATAGAATCACCCTACAATGCATTAATTGGTCGACCTTGGCTACATGGGATTCTAGGTGTAGCTTCAACTTTCCACCAGTGCATCAAATTCCCTCACCCCAGCGGTGTAGGAATCATAAAGGGAGATTGGGTTGAAGGAAAGAGGTGTTACGAAACTGAGGTAGAATCCTGCGAAGGAAGAGCAAACAAGAAGGAAATTGGCGACACAAAATCAAAGAGACACAAAGAAGTGAGAGGTTGATGGTGGATGCAATCGAAGAAAAGAAGAAGAGATGTTGCGAAACTAATGCTAGCTCAGAATAAAAAATGGTGAACATACCACTACCAAGGAAGCAGTAGCAGAAAATAACAAAGAAGCAGAGATGGCAAAGGTAATAAAAATAAGAAATGTATGAATGATTGATTTGTTGCGACACTCTCGCAATAAATAAAATTCTCAAAAATACATTTTATTGAATGACAAAATTGAGATTGCGAAATGCAAATACGATATGATGATGTGCGAGAATCTCGCAGAGATAATGAATTCTACAAAAGACAATCAGAGAACAATGACAAAAGAGAAAGGGGCGAACCTTTATGGCGTACACCCTAGTTCGCGAATACAATTTCGCAAGAGGCAAATGTAAGACCTAAAGTACGTCATATAAGGGGGTACCTGTTGCATGGCTCAGGGAAAGGCTACACCGCCACCGGAACCTGAGTCATGGAGATTTGGGGTCAATAAAGCCCATCCGGGAGAGGCACCTTGGATTCTCAGCTTAAGCATATGACTTAGGTTGGGCGACTAAGGTAATAAGGACTCCCAAGGAGTGCAGAATCTGATCAAGGCGCCGAGGTACACGGTTGAGTCAAGAGTGCCAGGGGCGTTTGGAGCGTACCTTGCCATTCTTGACAAGTCTTGGCTTATACTGCACTCGGCCCGAAGAAAACCCCACTTAGGGTGCAGTCTCGTAACCATAACCCTATAGGTAAAAGGGATAAGAGGCTGCGAAAACAACTGGTTGTTGTTAAGACCGGATGGGAGGACCAACCTTGTATGGTAGAGTACGCCTCCTTGAAGGGGCAACCAGGGGGAAGATAAGGGCGGCACCCTCCATTAGGGAGCTGATAAGTGTCTTAAGACGCAAATGTCATGAGGCTTTTTACTCGCAAGGGTATTAAGGCTTGTCATATTTGTGCGACAATCCTGAAGAGGCAATAATAAAAAGAAAAGATAAGACGAGATCAATGGGTTTTCGCATGAAAGTGCGAAGACGTCCTGCGATTTCGTCGCAAGACGGCAATGTCATGGGGCTTTATTTTCGCAAGAATATTTAGGCCTGTCATATTGTCGCAACATTCCTGAAGAGGCCATAATACAAAAGAAAAAGTTAAGGCAAGATCAATGGGTTTTTGCATGAAAGTGCAAGGACGTCCTGCGATTTTGTCGCAATGACAAGAGGTGGCATAATAAGACCTTTAACTAGGAAGGCAAAATAAGACCACACGGAATGAGATTTTGAAAAGAATCAAAATTCACTTCGCATATGATTGCGAAATTATACATAAACAACTGCGAAGTTGAGGCACAAAATAAGAAAAATCTGCAAAATCTCTCATTTGGATACAAATAACAGAGGCAAGTATGGGAATGAATGAAATTAGAAAATGTTATTTGTCTCCATATGATAGATTTACGCAAAAATTAAAAAATTAATGATTATGTTGATTAACCTTACAAGGAAGAATTGTTTTAATGAATGCAGGTCAAAATGAAAGAAACTCATATATTAAGGAATATGGGAACCAAAAGAATTCGCAAATATACAGAAAGAAGGAATAAATGTACAAGTATTACAGAAGATCAAAGAAAGAAACAAAGACTACTTCTTAGTTGATCCTTCATCATCTTCATCAGACTTGTTCCCTTCTTCGTCTGCATCAGAATTTATCTCCATCAGAACCTTCATCACCATCAGATTCTTCATCATCAGCTTCGCTATCAGAATGTCAGACTAGGAATGTTCTTTGGGATCTCCTCCAAGAGACAAGGATAATCAGATGAGGAATACTATGGTCATCACAAACCATTTGAATAGTTTGATTGCGAAAATGAGCATCGTTCTTAAAGTTCGCAACAGTGATCTTGATTTGATTCTTTAATCTAGAATACTTGTCGTTGCGAGAAGAAAGATTCTTTGCGAGTTCCTCTTTTTCAGCTTCAAGTTCCTCAATTCTTTCGCGATATCTACTTTCAGAATCTGCGAGCAAAAGGCAATCAATTAATAACTTGATGAAAATTCATAAGAAACAAAAGATTAGTGAAGAAGAACAGTTAATAACCTTCTCTGTCAGAAATCATATCTCTAATCAAGGCTGTATGCTCAACTTGGAGACTAACATTTACACCTAAATCTTTTCTGGCATCGTCTAAGATTTTCGCAGCCCAAGCGAATTCATCCTCATTATTTATAAGAAGACGAGAACGAATTTGGTTTTCTCTCGTTAAGCTCGATTTTGCGGTTAGCTTCATCGTTCAAGTTGAACTTCAAGAAGGGTTCTTGGAATTTCGCCAAAGCCTTAGCACCTTGTTAGAGATGCGATCCTTATCATCTATGAGACCGCTAATTTTGGTTCTTAGCTCATTGATTTTCTCTTCAGAATTAAGAAAGAAGCGCTTAAATTGGTTGGCTAAGCCTAAACTAAATCTATGGTCAATCTCTAAGAGGCGAAATTTGGATCTCAGTTCATTCAGAGAAAGAGATGAAATTTTATCATTTGAGAAACTATTTAAAGATTTATTAAGATGCTCAAGAAGGGTGTCATTATCCAAGGCATTAGGAAATGAACGAAGAATGGTAGCTTCATCAGAAAGACCATAAATGTCTACAAAAAGGATCAATCAAATAAGATAAAATAACAGGATGAATGAATGAATGAAGGGAAAGGAAAAAAGTAACATACCATAGAGTTGATTATTAGCTTGCTGAAGACTAGAAATTTTATTCTTGTGCGAAGAAGAATCAATTTGTAGTTGTTTGTTCTTCTCGCGAAGACATTTGACTTCAGCTTCCAGGTCCTCATTCTTTGTACGAAATTGAAGATTCTTTTTTTCAAGAATTTAGCGTCTCCTCTCCAGATCTGAGGCAACAGCGAAAGAAGCTTTTTCAGCCTGCGAGAAAATGTAAAAATTATTAAAATAGAAAGATATTTTGAGTTACAATAATGAAGAAGTAAAAAGACGGAAGCATACTAGACTATTAAGAGAATGCAGGAAGTTGGGAGTCACCGATATAGAAACTCCGTGAAGAGAATTATCACCATCCAATAAAGGAACATCGCAAATCGTAGCGAGAGCTTTGCAGGTATTAGTGAATTGACTATCTCCCATTCCTTGCCAAGAATCATAAAAGAGGCCAGAGAGTTTAGCCATAGAAGATTCAGATAGAGAATCTTCATTTACAGCAAGGTCATCATTATCCTCATCATCTTCATCACTCTCGGAGTTTTCATGAGAAGGAATATTTGAAGGAGGGGAAAAACGGATTTTTCTATTCTTTGAAGGAGGAGCAGTTGGTTTTTCCCTGCGAAGAGCACCTTTGCCTTTATCACCAGTCTTCGTAACATTGGCAGGCTCTTCTATTTCAGCAATAATCTTCACGCACAGATAGAAATGAGAAACAGAGGCAACAGTATACTGTTTAAAATCATAAGAGAATATTTCTTACCTCATCTGTGTATGAGCGAAGAGCTGACAAGGTACTAGCCTTCCCAGTCCTGTGATAGCTATCTTTCAGTTTCTGGATTTGTAGAGTGTCGCAAGAATCATCGAACAAAAGAATAAAGACAAATAAAGAAATATAAAGTGGGTGAAACTGGAAGAGACATACCTATTTCTCCTTCTCGGACCAAGAGAATACCCAAGGTTGATAAGAAGCGAGATTCTCAGGAAGAACATTTGACCCAGCAATGTAAGGTCCTTTCAGCATCAAGGGAAAAACACACCATTTATCATCTTTGGATTGGCGAGGATTTGTGTTCTTACCAGAGTGCTAATCAATGTCTTGCATGAGTATTTTATCTTCATCAATATTATCTTTCTTTTTCAAGCGAATACCCCAGCGAGTATTCTCTTTCTTCATGGATATTAATTCATAGTTTTCGAAGAAATTCGCTAATGTATATTTCTCAGCGACTATCTCTAGATCTACAAATATAGGATCCCTAAGCTCTTTGGAATAAAGAGATCCTTTACCAGCACCACGGTTAGCGAACTCCAGCATCAGACGGATGCAATCCCCACTCAATTAGAAGATAACTCGCGAAAATCCCGAGTGAGCGAGAATTTCATAGAACAGAGGAATATCTGGGTCATAAAGAGGAATGGGGAGACCTGCGAGAATTTGACCTAGCGAAACTATGATTGATTGATCATCACAATGTTGATCAGAGAAAAGTTTGATAGAAAGAATTGACTTGGCACTTTCACCAGGAATGGTAGAAAGTGTGAAACCTTTCTCAGCAAGATCTTTTTGGACGTCTTTTAATGTTTTCTCATGTTTTTGGCCACTTGGAGGCATATCTGAATATAGAGTATGGGAATAAAGGAAAAGTAAGAAGATTGAAGAGGGAAAAATTACAGTAGCAGAACTTACGGAAGAACAATAGAGTTGCAGAGAGGAGAGAGTAAAAAGAGAAGAGAAAGTAAAAAAAAAAAATGGAAAGAAGAGTAAAAAGAATATGTAAAGAAGATTTTTTTTTACTCGAAGAAATAAACACCATTAATGCGAAAAGACGTGAGCGGTTGAAAAGCAGCGATTACAGAAGACGTGTCAAGAAATAGATGGAAGAAATGATACGTGTGATAAATGCAGAATATGAAGAGATGGACAGATGCGACATTTCTCACATCATTCTCTACTTCGCAGAGAAGATATGTGAAGAGGCAAGATGTAGGATCAGAATCTCACAGCAATAATGCCTCAGCGAAATTATTAACAACACAACACAGCAGTGTCGCAAAACAACTTCAGAAACGAAATAATAAACGACTTCAGTTAAATCATGAGAAAAATGTGATAGTCCTGCGAAAATTAGAGAGTTTGCGAGATTAACATTTGTAAGGATGCGAGAATGTCGCAAGTCATATCCGAAAATAAAGGACAGATTACCTATCATCCACTATGTAATTCCCTATAAATAGCCGCTCAGTTGTAAAGGAAAAAATGGAGATCTTTTCTGATTGAGAAGCAAGTAAATAGGAGACAGAAAATCTAGAGAAGTGGTTATTCTTGATTCCTTTATCTTTTCTTGTAAGATTGTTCAAAGATTCATCAATAAAATTAAGATTCTTAATCTAAAATGAGTTGAATGTTAATGAAATCTTGTGAGGGGTGTAGTGTAGGATTTCTTGCAACTACAACTGACATGGGAAGCCCAGATTTCCCTTAGGAAATATGCTCAATCGGGCTAGTATAACACACCGAGAGAAATATGCTCAATCGGGCTAGTATAACACAACGAGAGAAATATGCTCAATCGGGATAGTATAACACACCGAGAGATGTAGCATGTACGGGTATTTCGTGCATCCGTCACTATCAACACTTGGAGATTCGTGTTGCTCTGCTAAGAGCAACACTCAGTCGTCATGTCGCACCAATAATGAGAGTTCTGCGGGAACATCACAGGAAATACAAGGCTAATCATGCATTAATTAATAATGCTATAAATCCACAGAATATCGGGATTGTTGCTACATGCTCTGTTCTGGGTGTATTTAATTCACAGAATACTGGGATTGTTGCCCCATGCTCCATTCCAGGTGAATTAGTAAAGTGAAGAAGTATTCATCACTCAGATAGCTTTATCCTCTACAGGATGTCAGCGTATTAAGTTCAGCTTTTACAATTTTATCCTTGAACAAAAATCCACCATCAACACCCTCTGTAGATGGGGAAAAACGATTTGCTGGTTTTTACGGAATTGAGGAGATGGCCGTGCGGAGGAGACTCCTTGAATCGAGAAAACGCTCAACCTCACACAGATGCACTGCAATAAGGGAGTGCTTTAAGTTCGAGAGATCAATATGTAAGACTCCGGCCTAAACCAAGAAAATGGTCGTTCCAGAGTCAATTCGGTCACAAAAGAGTATGGGTTGATCTGTAGGAGGGAAGCTGAGAAATGTGTGAGATCAATGGTGATCGAGATTGTAGGTGTGTTGTGTTTTCTGCGTAAGAAAGTTCTGAGTGATCGAATTTACTCAGTTGAGAGTGATTGCTCAGACGATGAGTTCGTGTAGACGAAAGATTGTCTGTATGAACTTGTCGAGAAATTCTTGTCCGTTTCAATCAGGATTCAGAGATTTATTTATATTGCTGGAATTGTAAACACCTTGATCCCATGAAGTGTGACAGTTGCTGGAGTCAAATAGTGGGGAAGTGGGAAATCATGTCAAAATCAGTTACTCATCGTGCGGAGACTTGGTTGATTTTCCATCCAATACTTTTGCTAACTCCTCCAACTGATTGCACGACTTTCTCACATTCTTATCGTGTGTATGAACACAAGTGTCGTAGACCGCCAGAACAAAATCCTAGTTAATATCCCCCCATGTGACACGATTGATGTCTCGTGGTTTTAGTTAGTCAGTTGCTGACTTCATGGGACGATGAGTCCATGTTTTGCTAAGTTGAACGTGATTTGCAAATATTCTGAAACTCACGAATTGAACATGTCTGTTAAGACAGAGGTATAATTCTCGAATAAATGTTGATAGCTAAAGTGAACAAATATTGTTCATTTTATGAGTCGTTGAATATTGATAGTTGAACCAATATTCCTTGATGCGAGCAAAGAAAATGTTGCTCATCTGAGCAAATATTGCTCGTTTGATGAATTACTGAATATTGATAGTTAAACCAATATTCTTCAATGCGAACAAATATTGTTCATCTGAGCTAATGTGGTTCATTTGATGAATTGTTGAATATTGATAGTTCAACCAATATTCCTTAGTCTGAGCAAATATTGCTCATCTGAGCAAATGTTGCTCATTTGATGAAGTATTGGTAGCATGACCAAATAAATATTAAATTAAAATACTGGTGACCGAACCAAGTATAATTAATCAGAGTGTTGATCATGGGATCAACATAAAATTTAGTGTTTGAATATGGAATTATGAACCTTGGACTCAAAACCCTAATTTTGATCAATTGCTGATTAATTGATGATTTATTGAAAATCATTTATGAAATGAAGGAGGGACCGGATGCATGGGATGATGAATCGACCATGTAGCGCCCAGATTCTCAAGTGAGAAAAATATCAAAGTCTCCCGAAGACCAGTTGGTGAAAAGGATGATTAAATGCTGGTTTAATCATTCATTAAAATAATGCTTGTGTGAGAGTTAGGTAGTAAAACCTGATTATGGAGAGATGAGGGACCAACCAAGGGGCCATGGGACCGGATCTTGGTGGTCGTGGGACCAGCTGATGGTCGTTTGAGCAAACACCAAGTTGTTTGAGAAGAGTTTGGACCTAATATGAGCAATTGAGCAAATTAGGTCAAAATTACTAAAACGTGTTGGACCGGCTATTTGCAAGCCCTAGGGCCAGACTTAGTCGGTCAAGGAGACATGCCCGTTTCGCCATAATGTCTGTGTCTCAGTCCTGAGAGTTTCGATATTTTCTGATGCGCGTTTGAGCAACATTTGAGAAAATATGAATAATTCAGGGTTTTGCTGAAACTGAGGAATCTTCATGAGATAATGAAAAATAATTAATAAAATAGGATATTTTCAAGGTGTGGGATCATCCACGTCTAGCGCATGGCCGGCCAGCTAGCAAGCTCGGTCCAGCTGCACCTTTCCTAATTTTATGTAGTTTCCCTGATGTGAGGGAAATATCATGAAACTGAGGAATTTCATGAAGTTAAGGAATTTCCATGAGATTAGGGAAATAATAATAATAAAATAGGGAGTCATGAAATGTGGGACCGTCTATGGCCAAGGCATGGCCGGCCGGCCAATGGTCACGGTCCCATGTCACTTTTCCTAATTTTATATTATTTTCATGATTTTAGGGAAATATCATGAAATCAAGGAGTTTGCTGAAACTAGGGAGTTTCCTTGAAGTGAAGGAGTTTCCATGAGATGAGGGAAACAAATAATATTAAAATAATAAGACAAGGGTGTGTGGGACCGGCCATGGCTAGGGCATGGCCGGCCGGCCAATGAGCCCGGTTCCGTGCGTTTTCTCCCTAATTTTACATAATTTTCATGAGTTTAGGGAAATATCATGAAATCAGGGAATTTTCATGGGATGAGAGAAATAATAAAATAATAAGGAACTATGAGGTATGGGACCGGCCAAGGCTAGGGCATGGCCGTCCGGCTAGTGAGCCGGTCCCACGACACCTTTCCTTATTTTTATTATTTCTTTGACATGAGGAAACACCATGAGACTAGGGAGTTTCCTTGAGACGAAGGAGATTTTCTCAAATGAAAGGACTTTCATGAGATCAGGGAAAAATAATAAAATATGAAATTAGGCGTGGGACTGGCCACGGCATGATTGGCCGGCCGGTGAGCCCAGTCCCCTAGCGCCTTTGCCAATATTTTGTTATTATTATTATTATTTTTCCATCCCATTTTGCATAGGTTCATC
The DNA here is from genome assembly GCF_003573695.1 of Papaver somniferum. NCBI lineage: Eukaryota > Viridiplantae > Streptophyta > Magnoliopsida > Ranunculales > Papaveraceae > Papaver > Papaver somniferum. Next base: position 59,633,452 of record NC_039367.1, read on the forward strand.
GTTACTTCGTGTTTTTGGAATGCTCGTTTGTGCATTCAGGTGCTCGTTTGTACATTATTGCTGAGTACACTTGCACCATTTTGGTTAGGGCTTACTCGATAGCTGCTCAGATGCCCGTATGTTGAATATTTATCAATAACCCGTGGAATTCTGCTGGGAAGAACCACGAATTGAAGTGACGAAATATTATGAAGAATCGTAGAATATTTCTGAATATTCAGTTAACGATTAGAAATAATTAATTGATGGCTCTATACTAGCAGGCATGCTGTCTAGAAGAATTAATTATTTAAGAATTGAGTGATATGAGCTAGTTGAAGCGTCATATTTATCATGTATAGTATAGTCACGGAAAACACGTTGTTGCATCCTGAAGACGTTATCGCTCTATACTAGCAGGCAAGATGTCTAGGAGCCGTCCAATCGTTAGGATTCTATACACATATATTTTGTATAGTCATGAAAAACATTGTTACATCCTGAAGACGTTATCGCTCTATACTAGCAGGAAAGCCGTCTATGAGCCGTCCAATCGTTCGATGCGATACATAAGTAATTATTGAAATTGTTCAGTATTTATGAGATATGTCGTTCCCTCAGCTAAGAGACTGCACATCCACATATACTCTGAGAGACAGTATTCTCAGTCAGAGATTCTCGTGGCACGAGCTTTCATGCTTTCGACTAGAGACATGAGTCTCAATACTCATCCGATTGCTGGATCAGGAGTATTTATAAATATGGTTTTACGATTTTATCCTTTGTCGAAAATCCACCATCTACACCCTTATTTCAAGAAACATAGTTTTGAGCCACCGGTGAGAGAATAAGTTGCGAAACAACGTCATTTTTCTATGGAAAATATTATATCCATAAACAACGAGGATTATAATTATTTTTATTAGAACATCTACTCACATAAGTGGTTTCCGTCATTCTAAAATATATATACGAATCAAGATGTGCCAAGTGTTTTTTTCGGAGCTGCTGCTTCACAAAAGTCCAAGGAAAAAGAAGGCAACAAAATGGAGATAAGGTGTGCCCTCATTTCAAGCACCAGATATTTTTGCGATGGTTGATAGAGTGAGATGTTGTCACTGTGCGAATACAAAGCATTCATTTCACTATTAAAAAAAATATCTACAAAGTGTGAGGTTTATAAATCACTTGCATTGCTCATATTATTCAGGTTGACATTACTTAGTTTCACCGTCATAATTCATTCGTTACCATCACTAATATCCTTTGCAATTGACCAAGAAAAAGACTACCATCGAGGAAAACTCCTAATCCATTTATACTGAAGTGTTATATTTTCATCATGTTGGGACATATGATAACATCAACGAGCTTCAGCTTAGTACGGGAATCAGGTAAATCCCTTTTATTAATTATTATGCATGTTAGTTTACGTTATTATGCCCCAGATTCTATACAGTTTACTAATTGAGTTTCACCATCGTCATTCTTCCATTATTACAGCTGCTGCATAATTGTGTTATGGTCCAACACCAAACACAAGAGATATCAGACCAAAAACTTAAGAAAACCAGGATAAAACCCTTTGATTTTGGGGTTAGCCACCTCTATGAATAAGTTTAAGAGAAAGAGATTAAAGTTTATAATTTAGTGATTGATAATCGAATAATAAGTTGTCCAGGCTATATATAGCTTCAAAGCCGTGCAAAAGAAGTAAATAACTTAGAGTTTTAATAACCCTTAAACTGCTAGCTAAACAAAGAAATAAACCAACTAAATATAGTAGTTCTTAATAAGGAAATCAGTTAAGGTACGTGGAGTTGGTGTCACAACATCCTTCCCTCTTGGAAAACAGACTTGCCCTCAAGTATGAAAATATGGAAACCGTGCAATGAATTCGTCGGCATCCTCCCAAGTGGCTTCATCTGCAGGATGATTTTTCCAGTGTACCAACCATTGTGTTCCTGCATTGCATCCTTTCTTGTACATCCTGCGCTGTAAGATTGCAAATGGTTCCCATTTATCATAATCTATGATGTCAGGTAAAATATAAATTGTATTAACAGTCATGCCCAATTTCCTTTTCAATTGAGAAACATGAAAAACAGGATGAATGCGACTTGTTGCAGGGAGTTCTAGTTTGTAAGCCACACTTCCAATCTTCTCAAGAACACGGAAAGGACCATAGAAACGAGGAGAGAGCTTTGAAAAAGACCTACTATCCAAAGTGGTTTGCCGGTATGGTTGTAATCGCAAATAAACCCAATTAATAACCTGAAAAGACCTTTCAGTTCGATGAGAATCAGCATATTTCTTCATCCGAGATTGAGCATCCAGCAAGTGGGATTTTAAAAGTTTAAGAGTATGATCCCTTGCTTGGAGATTTAGATCAACATCATGCACATGCGTAGAACCAGGCAAATAGGATAAGATTGTTGGAGGGGATCGACTATATAAATCTTCATAAGGAGTCATTTGAATTGCAGTATGAAAACTTGTATTATACCACCATTCAGCCCACGACAACCATTTAAACCAATCTTTTGGTTTCACACCAGCAAAACAACGTAAATAGCATTCCAAGGTGCGATTAGTAAACTCAGTTTGGCCATCTGATTGCGGATGATAAGCTGAGTTGTGACATAGTTGTGTACCTTGTAAAGAAAAATAGGCTTTCCAAAAATTACTCATGAAAATCGCATCCCTGTCGCTAACAATACTTCTTGGCATTCCATGGAGACGAAATATTTCTCTTATAAACACTTCTGCAACTGTGCTAGCAGAATATGGACGAGACAAAGCAAGAAAATGAGCTTACTTGGACAGGCGATCAACCACAAACAAATTTGAACTCTTTCTCTCAGATAATGGAAATCCATAAATGAAATCCACTGAAATATCAAGCCAAACATCAGCAGGTATTGGCAGAGGACACAACAACCCAGGGGGAAACGGATTCAGTTTTATTACGCTGGCATATGTCACAATGATCAATGAACTCCTTAATTGAATTTTTCATTCCTTTCCAATAAATTTTTTGTTGAAGTCTCTTGAGGGTCTGTAAATAACCTGAATGACTCCCCATAGAGAGTTGAATGAAATTCCGCAAGTAATTTGGAACACCATAAAGAAGAAGTAATAACCACAATGCGCTGCTTATATATTAAAGCGTCGTCTTCATAAGTGTAATGACGTTTGAATTTCGGGTTAGTCTTCAAATTTTCAATAAGTGATGCATAATCTTCACCCCGATGACACTCTGCAATAATATCATGTACACCAGAAAAGACAGGAGTAGATAGTAAAGCTAGTTGAGGACCTGACAAACGAGACAAGGCATCTGCAGCAATATTTTCCTTGCCCTTGCGAAAGATAATCTGATAATCATATCCTAATAACTTGGATAAACATTTTTGTTGTTCCATAGACGAAAGTTTTTGATCCAAGAAATATTTCAAACTCCTATGATTTGCATAAATCTTGAAGTGCCTTCCCATTAAATATGGTCGCCACTTTTGAACAGCAGACATAATTGCCAACATTTCTTTATCATAGATGGAAAGATTTAAGTTCTTACCAGACAATGGTTTGCTATAATAAGCAATGGGTCGTTGAGATTGCATTAAGACAACACCTAGACCTCCACCAGAAGCGTCACACTCAAGATAAAACTCCTTGTCGAAATCCGGCAATATTAATACAGGAGTTGTAGTAAGAGCGTGTTGTAGTTGCTTGAAAGCATTGTTGCAGCTTCAGTCCAGACAAAAGCATCCTTCTTCAATAATTGAGTTAAGGGGTGACTAATCATTCCAAAGTTCTTAACAAACTTGCGATGATAACCGGCAAGACCCAAAAATGCTCGAAGTTCCTTAATTGTACTAGGAATGGGCCAAGAGAGAATGCTCTTAATTTTATCATCTTCAACTGAAACACCTTCAGATGAAATAACATGGCCTAAATAACCCACAGAAGGTTGAGCAAATGTGCACTTTGATTCCTTCACAAATAACTTATTAAACCGTAGAATCTCAAAAACTGCTTTAAGATGGTCCATATGTTCAGAAAAACTCTTACTATAGATCAATATATTATCAAAAAACACAAGGATAAACCTGAGTAGATAGGGTCTGAAAATATGATTCATCAAGATCTGAAAGGTGGCTGGTGCATTTGAAAGACCAAATGGCATGACAAGAAACTCGTAATGCCCATCATGAGTACGAAAAGCAGTCTTGTGAATATCAGGGCCAAAAAGTCTTATTTGATAATAACCAGAACGCAAGTCCAGCTTTGTGAATATACAAACACCAAATAATCCATCAAGAAGTTCATCCACCATAGGAATTGGAAAACGATCCTTAATGGTGATCTTATTTAAGGCACGATAATCCACACACATTTGCCAAGAGCCATCCTTTTTTCTAACCATCAAAATAGGAGAAGATAAAGGGCTGGAACTGTGTTGAATAAGTCCTTCCTGTTGTAACTCTGAGATTATCTTCTCGATTTCGTTCTTCTGAAAATGTGGATAACGGTAAGGACGAACATTGACAGGTGACGAATCAGGTTGTAGTGGAATATGATGGTCGTGCTGTTTTGAAGGCGGCAGTGTAGTAGGAATCTCAAAATTATCTGAATATGCAGATAACAGTTGTCGTATTTCAGGTGCCAAAACAGTGGCAGGTGAGACTTCATTTAATGTGCAAAATTGGAACAGAAATCCATATTGCTCCTTGTCCAATAAACGCTGCATTGGATAGCTATCCAACATCATTATTGTTGGAGAATCATTTCCAACCAAAAGAATGTCAGAATTATTAACACTGAATTTCATTGTCAGTGCCGCAAAATCCCAAGAAATTGCACCTAGTGCACGCAGCCACTGAATGCCTAACACTGCATCACAACCACTATAGGCAACAAATGAAAATCAGAAGTAAACTCATAATATTGAAATTGAAGTGGAATACTGGAACAAAAACCTTGAGTACTTATCTGAGCACCATCACCAACTGTCACACTTAAAGAAGCATTGGCAGAGAAAATTGAATAAGCACATTGCTTAGCGATACTTGGATGAAGGAAATTATGAGTAGAACCTGAATCCAGAAGAACTGTTAATGGTTGGCCTTTTGTAAATCCTGAGATGCGCATTGTTCTAGGAGACGGAGAACCCATTAGGGAATGAAGGGAAATTGCTGGTTTCTGAGTTTCATCATAAACTGCCTCTTCTTCCTTGTCAAGTTCTTCAGGAAATTGCTCAACAACAGACTCATTCATATCCGGAGATCCTTCCAAAATCAACAACCTTGGCTTCAAACAAAAATGTCCAGGAGTGAAAAATTGATCACAATTAAAACATTGTCCGTTGTGGCGTTTTTTCGTTTTTTTCTTCCCATGTAAGTCTCTTAGCTCCAGGTGGTAAGTTGGATTTGCGAAACTGAGTAGCAACAGCTGTTGGGGACCTGAGCTGTGGAGGACGATATGGTTTTGGTGTAGAATTGGTAGCTAACAAGGCATCTTCCTGGTTAATTGCTTTTGTGAAAGTCGCAATCAATGTTTAAGGTTCTATCAACTTAATCATGGGACCAATATCCGGCTTGAGGGAATGAATAAAATAATTGATCAATTGATCCCCAGGCAAATCAGTGACAAAATTCAACAATTTTTCGAACTCAGGAATATGCTCACGGACTGTACCTTTTTGCTTAATCGTGCTGATTGCCATGCGAGCATCAACAAACTTTGTAGACGAAAAACGAGCACGAATGAGGGAACAAAACTCCATCCATGTAGTTACGGCAACTATGGTTCGTTTCCAACGAAACCAAGCATTGGCGTCACCCTTAAGGTGAACAGAAGCAATGGCAAGTTTGACATCATCATCAACAACATGAAGAGTAAAATACTGGTCGGCGCTAAAAATCCAACTATCAGGATCCTCACCATCAAAAGTTGGAAATTTCAAACTGATGGATGCAGCACGAATATTATTGTTATTACCACCAGAAGGAGGTGGTGGTGGTGCAGCATCAGTACGCAGATTGAATTGAGGAAGAAACTCCCTAAATACCCCTCGCAAAGTAGTTCCTAGTGTTGCAGATAAAGCTGTTGTGAGGTCAGTGGATAGAGTGCTTGATAGCTATGTTGCATGCTCATATAAATCCACTTTTCTATCAGCACGATCTTCATCATGCAACTGTTTGTCCTCAGCTTTCTTTCTATCACAGGCTTCTTCATCATGAACATGGTTGTTGTTAATGGTTGTGATAAGAGTATCTAGCTTGGTTGTAACTCCAGTGATGCTTTGTTGCAGGAGAGACAAATCTTCATTGTATGTCATGATGTAAATTTTTTTATTTTTTTTTTGAAATTTAGGGTTTGAACCAAACCAGCTCTGATCCAGGTGTTATGGTCCAACACCAAACACAAGAGATATCAGACCAAAAACTTAAGAAAACCAGGATAAAACCCTTCGATTTGGGGGTTAGCCACCTCTATGAATAATTTTAAGAGAAAGAGATTAAGGTTTATGATTTTATTGATTGATAATCGAATAATAAGTTGGTCAGGCTATATATAGCTTCAAAGCCGTGCAAAAGAAGTAAATAACTTAGAGTTTTAATAACCCTTAAACTGCTAGCTAAACAAGGAAATAAACCAACTAAATATAGTAGTTCTTAATAAGGAAATCAATTAAGGTACGTGGAGTTGGTGTCACAACAAATTGTGTTCAAAATAAAAACATTTGTGTCTCTGTCAGTCTTCGATTAACTAAAAACATCCAAAGAGGAAAACACTGAGTCCCATTTTTACTGAAATGTTGAATATTGATCATCTTGTGATGACATTATTCCTCTACAACATTTTACGCTGAGAAATCTCTGAAACATTCTGAATTGATGAATTTATAATTAAGCTCCAAGAAGAAAAGGGTAAGAAGATAAGGTTAATGATGTATACCCTCATTTCAGGCAATAGAGGTTGTAGCGACCACTGAGAGAATGTGTGTGGTGTTCGTTGTGTGAGTAGCATTTAGTAAATTTATTTCAAAAGATGACAGAAATGAGCTTTCATAGGTAATTGTTTTGCTTAGGATAACCTCAACATTTAAACCTATGTATATACATACACTTTGAGAGTAAAAGAGGAAGAAAATGTCAAGTTTCTTCTGTGTGGTCATTGAATATATTAAGAACGGATATATAAAAACAATTACAATGGATGCAAACATGATTTTGTATGGTCAAAAAGGACTAAATAATACTATAGGTTGCAAAGTGAAAACTGTCGTGTGCACTGTATTTCACGTGATTAATTTACTCGTGTACCAAACTATACAATGTGTAAAAGTCATAATTATGGTGCGACACCAGAAGGACGGAAGCGTGATATAGGTGTGATGCACGTTTTCGTTATGACATTATATTTGAGAAACCTTTAAAACATATCGACCTGAAATCCTGAATGGTTACACCATCAGTTACTGTTAACTAAACAAAGAAAGTGAGACACATGCAATATTCTGGATTACTTAATTTCAAATCATGCAGCGAAGAGGAAGGTGAGAAAATGATGATGACGTATGCCCTCATGTCAAGAAATAGATGTTATTAATTAGTATTATGCAAGTTGGTTTACGTTTATATCCCCAAGAATCTAAAAGCCTACTAATTTTGTTTCACCATCATCATCATTCCATTATCACAACCTCTAGATAATTGTATGCTAAAGAAAATAAGTTGAATCTCTGTCAGTCTCCGATTGACTAAAAACAAAAACATCGGAAGAGGAAAACATCAAGTCCCATTCGCACTGAAATTCTGAATATTGATCATCTTGGGACATATGATGACATCATCCCAATTGACATTATTCCGCTACAGCATTTACGGTGAGAAATCTTTGGAACATTTTGACCTGAGTTGCTGGATGGTTATAAATTCTGTCTCCATTAGTGACAAATGAAAAACCAGCCAAAGCGAAACACATGAACATATTCTGAATTGCTTAATTTCTAATCAAGATCCTAGAAGAAGAAGGTAAGAATAGGTTGATAACGTATGCCCTCATTTCAGGCAATTGATGTTTAAGCAATCATTGAGAGAATGAGTGTGGTGTTTGTTGTGGGAGTAGAATCTAGTTAATTTGCATTTACAGAGGATGCAAACATGATTTTTTTATAGGAAAAAAGGACCGTATAATAATATAGTTTTTAGAGTGAAAAGTTTCCTTTGCACGATGTTTCACGTGATTAATTATTCGTGCACCACAATACATAGTGTGTAAAAGTCGTGATTAAGGTGCGATGTTGGCGGGACGATTGTGCGAGTTACGTGTGTCAACCACAACATCATCCCACCTTAAATTTTTTCGTTATGACATTAGAGTTGAGAAACCTTTGAAACACTCGACCTGAAAACCTAAAGGGGTTACACCATGAGATACAATTACCTAAACAAAGAAAGTGAAACACAAGCAATATTCTAGATTGTTTAATTTCAAATCATGTCGCGCAAACCAAGTAAGAGGAGTGTCAAACCAAAGCAAATTCCAATTTTTTATTTGAACCCTTTTAGCGTTTTAGGATCAAATTCTGAAATTGTTAATACTGAAACGGTAGAAGCGCTTCCTAAGAGTCGAGAAGAATAAGTTGATATATCTTGCGAAGTTGAGAAGCACCATGAAGAATGAGAGGTTGTGGTTACTTGTGCAGATGCAAGTGATGAGTCAGAATATGAAACTGATAGAGAAGAGTTGTGTGTTGAAAAGTTGAATCCTTTAGAGGATGTCTCTCAAAGAAACCAATGTCGAAAGAGCAACATATAGGTACTCTGATGAATCTAAGTTCCTTGGTAGGGGCTTCTATTGGAGATAAAGAAGCTGAGGCGAAGAACATTTTTGGTGGCATTGTAGATAGATACAAATCCTTGAAATAAGACAAGGATTTGGGTCCGAGCAGTGAGAAATTAGGTAGAGGAAAAAGAGATCCTGCCAAGAAGAAGATGTAGAATTGTCGTGATGCTTTTGAGCTTTTTTTTTATTTGCTAGGTTTGCTAGCTTTGTCGCAGCTATGTGTTTGGGTCGGCTTTTCAGCCTTCTCTTGTTGCGCTTAGGCGCCTTCTTATCTTGTATTCTGTTTCTCTTTTTCAATACAATTTTAACCTTTTAACGTCAAAAAAAAAAAAAATCATGTTGTGCAGAGGAAGGTAAGAAAATGATGATGACGTATGCCCCCATTTCAAGAAACAGAGGTTTGAGCCACCGGTGAGATAATAAGTTGCGAAACAACATCATTTTTCTATGGAAAAGATTATATCCATAAACAACGAGGATTGTAATTGTTTTTATTAGAATATCTACTCACATAGGTGGTTTCCGTCATTCTAAAATATATATACGAATCAAGATGTGTCAAGTGTCTTTTCCGTAGCCGCTGCTTCACAAAAGTCCAAGGAAAAAGAAGGCAACGAAATGGAGATAAGGTGTGCCCTCATTTCAAGCACCAGATATTTGTGCGATGGTTGATAGAGTGAGGTGTTGTCACTGTGCGAATACAAAGCATTCATTTCACTATTAAAAAAAATATCTACAAAGTGTGAGGTTTATAAATCACTTGCATTGCTCATATTATTCAGGTTGACATTATTTAGTTTCACCGTCATAATTCATCCGTTACCATCACTAATCTCCTTTGCAATTGACCAAGAAAAAGATATCATCGAGGAAAACTCCTAATCCATTTATACTGAAGTGTTATATTTTGATCATCTTGGGACATATGATAACATCAACGAGCTTCATCTTAGTACGAGAATCAGGTAAATCTCATTTATTAAAATTATTATGCATGTTAGTTTACGTTATTATGCCCCAGATTCTATGCAGTTTACTAATTGAGTTTCACCATCGTCATTCTTCCATTATTACAGCTGATGCATAATTGTGTTCAAAATAAAAACATTTGTGTCTCTGTCAGTCTTCGATTAACTAAACACATCAAAAACATCCAAAGAGGAAAACACCGAGTCCCATTTTTACTGAAATGTTGATTATTGATCATCTTGTGATGACATTATTCCGCTACAACATTTTACGCTGAGAAATCTCTGAAACATTCTGAATTGCTGAATTTATAATCAAGTTCCAAGAAGAAAAGGGTAAGAAGATAAGGTTAATGACGTATGCCCTCATTTCAGGCAATAGAGATTGTAGCGACCACTGAGAGAATGCGTGTGGTGTTCGTTGTGTGAGTAGCATTTAGTAAATTTATTTCAAAATATGACAGAAATGAGCTTTCGTAGGTAATTGTTTTGCTTAGGATAACCTCAACATTTAAACCTATGTATATACATACACTTTGAGAGTAAAAGAGGAAGAAAATGTCAAGTTTCTTCTGTGTGGTCATTGAATATATTAAGAACGGATATATAAAAACAATTACAATGGATGCAAACATGATTTTGTATGGTCAAAAAGGACTAAATAATACTATAGGTTGCAAAGTGAAAACTGTCGCGTGCACTGTATTTCTGGTGATTAATTTACTCGTATAACAAACTATACAATGTGTAAAAGTCATAATTATGGTTTGACACCAGAAGGATGGAAGCGCGATGTAGGTGTGTTGCACGTTTTCGTTATGACATTATATTTGAGAAACCTTTAAAACATATCGACCAGAAATCATGAATGGTTACACCATCAGTTACTGTTAAAGAAACAAAGAAAGTGATACACATGCAATATTCTAGATTGCTTAATTTCAAATCATGCAGCGAAGACGAAGGTGAGAAAATGATGATGATGTATGCCCTCATTTCAAGAAATAGATGTTATTAATTAGTATTATGCAAGTTGGTTTATGTTGATATCCCCAAGATTCTAAAAGCCTACTAATTTTGTTTCACCATCATCATTATTCCATTATCACAACCTCTAGATAATTGTATACTAAAGAAAATGGGAAAATTGAGAAAATGTCCCAATACGGGGTGCAATGTTGGAAATCTGCCCCAACATTTAAAAATTTGAAAAAATACCCCATTCCGTCAAAAACTCAGTTAAGTCACATGCGTAAGCTCTCACACGCGAAAAAGAAAAACCTTTTAGAATTCAAGTTTCAGGGTTTAAAATTCAGGATTCAGGTTGGGGTTCAGGGTTTAAGGTTCAAGTGGTGGCGACGGTGGTTTTTGTAGTGGTTCTGATGGTGATCGTGGCCTTACACATATGACTTAACTGGGTTGGATGTTAAAGTTAACGGAATGGGGCATTTTTTCCAACTTTTTTTAGCGTTGGGGCAGATTTCCAACATTGCACCTCATATTGGGGCATTTCTCCAATTTTCCCGAAGAAAATCAGTTGAATCTCTGTCCGTCTCCGATTGACTAAAAACAAAAACATCGGAAGAGGAAAACATCGAGTCCCATTCGCACTGAAATGCTGAATATTGATCAGCTTGGGACATATGATGACATCGTGCCACTTGACATTATTCCGCTACAAAATTTACGGTGAGAAATCTTTGGAACATTTTTACCTGAGTTGCTGGATGGTTATATATACTGTCTCCATTAGTGACAAATGACAAACCAGCCAAAGCGAAACACATGAGCATATTCTGAATTGCTTAATTTCTAATCAAGATCCTAGAAGAAGAATGTAAGAAAAGGTTGATAACGTATGCCCTCATTTCAGGCAATAGATGTTTAAGCGATCATTGAGAGAATGAGGGTGGTGTTTGTTGTGGGAGTAGAAACTAGTTAATTTCCATTTACAGAGGATGCAAACATGATTTTTTATGGGAAAAAAGGATCGTATAATAATATAGTTTTTAGAGTGAAAAGTTTCCTTTACACGATATTTCACGTGATTAATTATTCGTGCACCGCAATACATAGTGTGTAAATGTCGTGATTAAGGTGCGACGCTGGCGGGACGATTGTGCGATTTACGTGTGTCTACCACATCATCATCCTACCTTAACTTTTTTCGTTATGACATTAGAGTTTAGAAATCTTTGAAACAGTCGACCTGAAATCCTAAAGGGGTTACACCATGAGATACAATTACCTAAACAAAGAAAGTGAAACACAAGCAATATTCTAGATTGCTTAATTTCAAATCATGCCGCGCAGAGGGATGTAAGAAAATGATGATGACGTATGCCCTCATTTCAAGAAACAGAGGTTTGATCCACCGGTAAGAGAATAAGTTGCGAAACAACATCATTTTTCTATGGAAAATATTATATCCATAAACAACGAGGATTGTAATTGTTTTTGTTAGAACATATACTCACATAGGTGGTTTCCGTCACTCTAAAATATATATACGAATCAAGATGTGCCAAGTGTCTTTTCCGGAGCTGCTGCTTCACAAAAGTCATAGGAAAAAGAAGGCAAAAAAATGGAGATAAGGTGTTCCCTCATTTCAAGCACCACATATTTGTGCGATAGTTGATAGAGTGAGGTGATGTCACTGTGTGAATCCAAAGCATTCATTTCACTATTAAAAAAAATATCTACAAAGTGTGAGGTTTATAAATCACTTGGATTGCTCATATTATTCAGGTTGACATTATTTAGTTCACCGTAATAATTCACCCGTTACCATCACTAATCTCCTTTGCAATTGAGCAAGATTGAGGAAAACTCGTAATCCATTTCAGCAGAAGTGTTATATTTGATCATCTTGGGACACATGATAACATCAACAAGCTTCAGGTTAGTACGGGAATCCAGTTGCACAGCCGCGCATGAATTTATTGTTAAGCATGGCGTTTTCCCCTCTATTAAGAGCGCTGTCTTATTTCTATTATTGACTCATATTTGCATTATTAATTTATTATCACTATTATTGTTTCTATTATGAGGGGAAAATGCCCTTTTTCACCTGTTATTAATAAAAGATGTTTTCTCATATCTGAGTTCAAGTGCAAAAACTTCTTTTCACCGATTTTACGATTGTTAATTGTATGAAACTTGTATTTTTCACTTCAATCTCGAGTGAAGAATCAGTTTTCTCACTTTTATTTTGAGTGAAAAATGTGCCTGTGGTGTGGGATTTTCATCGCGGCACGGAATTGGACTGATAGGAATCATATGATCACACTAGTAAAAATGCCGACACTCATGCTAATGTTTGGTACCTTTGGTTACAACTCGTAGATGTACTCACTCTAGGATTCTAGAGTCTAGCTGGTGGTGTATATTTTATACTCTCCTGGGGATGAGACGACGATATGAGAGTCTGAGGACGCGAACATGAAATTTTAGGTTATTGCATGAATATGATCAAAATGCAGACAGCTCTGCAGCCCCTGGTTACATCTCGTTAATCAATCGAACGACGCGAGACCTACTATATGGTGGGTAGACCTGCAAATGTAAGTCGCGCTCTCTCTCCATGCGACACGTGTCGTTTCATTCTTTTTAATTTTGTTTCCAATTCATTTCAATTTAATCAAATTAGATCATTTTCCCAAGTGATTGAGGTTAGCTGAATTAATGTGGAACTGTGGATACAAACATGCTCTTCTAAAAATTTAATTTAAGTTACCCCGTTCCATTTAATTCATAAATTTTATCTCTATACTACCATTAAATTTGAGTCCAAATTTGTGCACCCCTCTAAAACCGGGGTGCACGTTACGGTCCTTGCTATTTGCTAAGATTTCCACGAGTGGTTTTTAATCCTGGTTTTAGTATTTTTTTAAGCATTTTTCTTCTTCTGCTTTTCTAAGTAACTTCATTTTTCCTCATCAAAATCATCGATGTTCGAGATAAAAATTTTACAGAAACAATTTCAACTATCATTCATCGAAGCAAGGAACTGTTTGATCAACTTTTAAGGCTAAATGTTTTTTTTAAGCAAAGTTCGAGCCATGGAGCTTACTGATTATAATCGAAGATGAAAAAACCAGTAAAAGAGGAAGAAAAAATTATAACGATTGATGACCTCTTGTTTGAGGGTGAAAACTGTTTCTGCTGATTTTGGTAATTTCGAGTGTGTGGGTGAGAAACGAATCTAAACCCTAAACAATGTACTGCAAGGGAGTACTTTGATTCGAGAGATCAATCTGTACAAATCCGGCCTAAACCAAGAAATGGCCATTCCAGACTTGCTTCGGTCACAAAGTGAAGGAGAAGGGTTGGTCTAGGGAGGGAAGTAGAGAGAGTGTTGAGACCAGAATAGTTGATTCGGGAAGAGTAGTTGTTTGACGACTTGTATCAGAAAGTGGAAAGCTAACAGATGGGAAAGCTAAAAAGTGATTTCTGAGTGTTGTATTCTCCTGACCAAAAACTTGTCCTTTGGTGGAAATAGGTGAGACCTATTTATACAAGTCGCAACGAAACGTATCCTAGTCTCGTAAAAAGTGGAAACTGTTGAGTAAATGGAAGAAAACGGTAACGGGTAACGCCTGGAATTGATGTTTCCATAATGAAGGAAACGTTTCACCATTACTTCTTGTATTTACTAACCGCCTCACTCTTATGACACTTTCTTGTAACGGGCGTGGTGTACGCTGCACGCTGTAAACCGCCAGACCAATACCCTGATGAGTATCCCCCAGTTTGTGACATGTTTTGATGTCTCCTGTGTTTTGTGTAGCATGTTGCTATTGTTTGGAAAGTTGAGCTTGGGAGGCTTGCCGGCTCGGTGGTGACCTTCGACGGTCGAGATTTTGCATCTTGAGAGGAAGGTTAGCCGTTGATTGTGGTTACCTTCCGTTGGTATCCAATGGCGTGGCCACGGTGCTGGCATGGATTGCGCATGCTCTTGGCGTGGCTAATTAGGGTTTGGTGTCGTGACCATAGAATTGGCATAGTTAAGTGTGCGTCGCGGCCAAAGAGTTGGCAGCGTAGCCAAAGGTTACCACAAGTCATTTGGTTTAGTGGCGAGCTTGTACGACTGAGATTTGCGTCTCAGAAAGAAGGATAGTCGTTTGATTGTTGCAACCCTTTGTTTGGTAGCCAACGGAATGGATGCATAGCCGGCGTGGCTTTGGCATGGTTTAGGCGCGACCAAGATAGGATTTTGGCATAGTTTTAGGCGCGGCCAAAATTAGAGTTTTGGTATAGCACGGCCAAAATTAGGGCTTGGCATTGGGACAAGAGTTGCCACGCGTTTGGTGGCGAACTTGGAAGGCTGAGATTTGCATCTTAGAAGGAAGGGTGGTCGTTGATTGTTGCAACCCTTCGTTTGGCAGCCAGCGGCATGGAGGCATGGCTTTGGCATGGTTTAGGCGCAGCCAAGCTAGGATTTTGGCATAGTTTTAGGCGCGGCCAAAATAAAAATTTGGCATAGTTTAGGCGCGGCCAAAATTAGGATTTTGGCATAGTTTAGGCGCGGCCAACATTAGGGCTTGGCATTGCGCCAAAAGTTTCCACGCGTTTGGTGGCGAACTTGGATGGATGATATTTTCATCTCAGAAGGAAGGGTGGTCGTTGATTGTTGCAACCCTTCGTTTGGCATCCAGCGGCATGGAGGCATGGCCGGCGTGGCTTTGGCATGGTTTAGGCGCGGCCAAGCTAGGATTTTGGCATAGTTTTAGGCGCGACCAAAATTAGGGTTTTGGCATAGTTTAGGCGCGGCCAAAATTAGGGCTTGGCATTGGGCCAAAAGTTGCCACGCGTTTGGTGGCAAACTTGGATGGATGAGATTTTCATCTCAGAAGGAAGGGTGGTCATTGATTGTTACAACCCTTCGTTTGGCTGCCAGCGGCATGGAGGCATGGCCGGCTTGGCTTTGACATGGTTTAGGAGAGGCCAAGCTAGGATTTTGGCATAGTTTTAGGCGCGTCCAAAATTAGGGTTTTGGCATAGTTTAGGCGCGGCCAAAATTAGGGCTTGGCATTGGGCCAAAAGTTGCCACGCGTTTGGTGGCGAACTTGGACGGCTGAGATTTAAATCTCAGAAGCAAGGGTGGTCGTTGATTGTTTCAACCCTTCGTTTGGCAGCCAGCGGCATAGAGGCATGGCCGGCGTGGCTTTGGCATGGTTTAGGCGCGGCCAAGCTAGGATTTTGGCATAGTTTTAGGCGCGGCCAAAATTAGGGTTTTGGCATAGTTTAGGCGCGACCAAAATTAGGGCTTGGCATTGGGCCAAAAGTTTCCACGCGTTTGGTGGCGAATTTGGACGGCTGAGATTTGCATCTCAGAAGGAAGGGTGGTCGCCGATTGTTGCAACCCTTCATTTGGCAGCCAGCGACATGGAGTCATGGTCGGCATGGCTTCGGTGCGGAGGTGTGGCTGGCATGGAATGCCATTGTGTAGATGGGGAAAAACGATTTGCTGGTTTTTAAGGGATTGAGGAGACGACTGTACGGAGGAGACTCCTCGAACCGAGCGAAATGTTAAACCTCACACAGATGCATCGCTGCAAAGGGGGTGTTTTAGATTCGAGAGATCAATTTGTAGTACTCCGGCCTAAATCAAGACAATGACCGTTCCAGAGTAAATTCGGTCACAAGAGAGGATGGGTTGATATGTAGGAGGGAAGCTGGGAAATGTGTGGAATCAATGGTAATAAAAGATTGTGGGTGTGTGAATTCTGAATATGATAAGCTCTGAATGATTGAAATTTCTCAATTGAGAGTAGTTGCTCAATCGATGAGTTGATGATCTCGTGTTGTCAGTTTGACGTGAGATTGATGATACTGATGATGTTTCAATCATGATTCAGAGACTTATTTATATTGCTGGAATTGTAGACACCATGATTCCATGAAGTGTGACAGTTGATTGAATCAAGGAGTGGGGAGGTGGAGATCGTGTTTGAAACCAGTTGCTCAACGTGTGGAGACTTGGTCGATTTTCCACCCACTACCTCGTGAATTCCTTCAACTGATTGCATGACTTGCTCACATTCCATCGTGTGTTTGAACACACGTGCCGTAGACTGCCAGACCAAAAACCCTAAGTGATATCCCCCAAGTGACACGATTGACGTCTCGTGGTTTGTTAGTCAATTGATGACTTCGTGGTTTGATGGGACGATGAGTCCATGTAATTGTTGAGTTGAACATGATGTTCCGAAACTCATGAATTGAACATGTCATGAGACAGTTCTTATGATGAAGTGAGCAAGTATTGCTCATTCGATGGATCGTTGAATATTGATTGTTGAACCAATACTGAGAAAATATTCCTCATCTGAGCAAGTGCTGCTCATGTGATGAATTGTTGAATATTTGATCGTCTGAGCATGTGTTGCTCATCTGATGGATTATTGGCAGCGTACCAAAATATTGATTAGAATACTGGTCGTTGAACCGAGCATAATTAATGAAATTAATGATCATGAGGCCGTCGTAAAATTATTAAGGTTGGAATCTGGAATGATGATCCTTGGATTCAGAAACCCTAATTTGATTAATTGATGATCAATTCATGGTTGTCAGAATTTCCACCCTGGGACGAAGAAGGGAGCGACTACATGGGACCGTGGATCAACCATGTAGTGTACATATGCTCACGTGAGCAAATACGAAGAACTCATGAAGAGTTGACGATTTGTTGGTGAAAGAATGATTAAATGCTGGCTTAATCATTTATTCGAAAATACTCGTCTGAGCCTTAGGTGAGAAAACCTAATTAATTATGACGAGGCGAGGGACTGACCATGGAGTCATGAAACCGCCCCTGGGTTGTCCCATGACCGCCTGACGATCACTTCATGAAAATCCAAAGTGTTTGGGAGAGTTTTGGACCTAATACGAGCAATTGTGCAAATTAGGTCAAAACTGTAAAAATTGATGGGACTGGCTTCCGTGAGCCAAAGAGTCAATCTTGGTCGGTCAAGATAGCGTGCTCATGTCCCCAAGGCGTCCGCGTCTCAGTCCTGAGAATTTTGATATTTTCTGGCGTGCAATTGAGCATTCATTCGAGAAAATATGCCAAAATTAGGGTTTCGACGAAACTGAGGAAAACACCATGAGATGATGAAAAATAATTATAAAATAAGGAATGAGGAGGCGTGGGACCGCCGTGGTCAAGGCATGGTCGGCCGGTCGTGACCACGGTCCCGTGGTGCCTTTTCCTTAAGTTTATAATATTTTGATGATTTTATGTAAAATTCATGAATTTTGAGGAATTTGATGAATTTTGGGAGTTTCCATGAATTGAAGGAGTTTTCATGAGTTTAAGGAAGCAAAAAATATTAAAATAATAAAACAAGGCCGTGTGGGATGATGTGATTGTAGATAGTGATAAAAGTGGTTCGATTCTCAGACTTGCGAAGGATAAAATATAGACTTAAATTCTAAAACAAAAATAGAAAACTCAAACAAAGATGATGTTGTTATCAATATTAAAAGAACACTGAGGCTAAGATTCCACTATTTTCCAAGTTCAAAGTGATTTAAATCCAATTTTTATATTTATTCAATTTTTTCATTTAATTTGATTCTAAGATGTTGCAACAAGTAGATTTTTAAAATAACAAGTGTAAATCAAAAGCATGGGATATCAAAAACCTAAATCCAAGCATATACCATCAATGGAAATCACAATTGTTGAATAAAAATCATTAAAACAATTCTCAAACAAGGCAAATAATCATATAAATAATTGTAGTAAATAAGATAAATAGAAAATACCACTCTTTATTGGAAAAATAGCTCCTCTATCGCCTCAGGAATGGGGTTTAGCTCCTCATATCAAAAACAAGTTCAAAATATTTTTCCATTGCTCAAAAGGTGTTTTCAAAGGTGAAGAGACTCAAAGGGAGTAAAACAGTTCAACCGCAACGTTTATATGTGTTGCAGATCGATTGTTACAAGAGAAACAGAAGGAATAAGACTGCTACAGTAACGATAGAAGCGAAGTGCTGTAGAACAACGACAGTGTTCTGCGACAGTTGGGCGTGGGTTGATGTTTTTTGTGTTCTTCAGCAGCACCAGCAGAACATCTTTCCTGCAACTCGTGATTTTTGTCTCCTCTGGTTCTCTAAACTACCCCAAACTGTTCGTTATCCTCTCTGCCTCGAAACCAACCTATTTATACCTCACAGGCTCCCCAATATCTCGAGAAAGTCTTGGGTTATCTTCATTATTCTTTCTCGATAAGTCACGAGAATATCTCTCTTTAACCTCCTATGCATGCGTCTTCTGAGTTAAATCTACGTACCAGAATCTCTTAAGGATGTTATGGAATCGAGCAGATACCAATCTTCCCTTATCTTCGACCAGTTGTTAACATATTTTCAACCAAAATCCCGTGATACTCTCCAACCTTTGTTTCCTATTAAACGAAGATTAATCCCCGAGTTTTCGAATCTTGCCAACATACAATCCCTGTTTAACTAAAACAGGGTGTTTCCAATCCAGTTCAGGCAGAAAATCCGATCAAATATCCATCTACTACCGAATCAGAAAGTCCGTGATATTCCACACCTCTGTTTCTTGCTCCCGGATTATCTAGCCAAATTTGATCGATGAAAATAGACATATCAGGCCTGTTATGCTCCAATGGGTCCAGCCCATAATAAACATGCGGTTGAATCTCCCCAGAGTGCCGAGAAAACCAAATCCAAGCTTTGTCTCGCTGCTGCCTTGTTTCCCGCCAAAATCTTCATTTGAATCATGAAGAAGAAGAGGCGCCCCCTATCCAGAGTATGGGTGCCTTTAGCAGCTGTCCATGGGTGCCCTGAGGGTGCCCCTTAGTAATTCGGGTACCCCTTATCCATAGTGAGAGTCCGAATATCAAGTGTCCTCCGGGTGCGCTTTTCGACAACTTTTCGAGCCGATTTTTCCAAAAATGTTTATTGGACAAAAATACCTACACACACATAAAACACCATAATAAGTACAAAAATGAGCACTATCAATCCTAATTAGCAATTCGGGATACGGGAAACGTTCGGGACGACAAACGTACGTGTATTATTCGTTTTGGTGGAACGAAAATTCGGTCCACTATTCGGTCACCGATTCGTGATACGGGAATAGTACGGAACGGTGTACGTATGTGTATAATTCGTTTTAGGGATGTTAGTTCGACACCCAAAATACGGTATGTGTTAATATATAAATATATATAGCATAAATTCTATGGTAGGTAGTAACATTTCATGTGTAAAATGAATATTTATGAAATATGTACTTAACAATCATCAAATGATCCACAGATCAATGGTTAAGTCACTTAATAGGAGTTAGTGGTCGGGAGTTCGACCCCTTCCAGCAACGTTTTTTTGAAAAAAAAACATTCAAACCAAAGCAGACAAAGTCTGTATGTGTCAGTCAGTTCTTGTCCCCACTAAAGCCAATGACGTGTACACGAATTATTTGGTGCGTATAATTCGGAATTCGGGAAAGTCGCGCATGATTCGGTTCATTCCAAAAAAGTAGCGAACCCAGGTCTGAGTTCCAGACGGACGCGAACTAAACGGGTAAAATTAGGATTCGGAATTATTCGCGTATAATTCGCGAATAGTTCGCCGAATTGCTAACTAGGCTATCAATAAATAGAATCGAGACAAATTAGACACGAAAATGTGTCTATCAAATACCCCCAAACCTATTATTTGTTAGTCCTCGAGCAAAGATAAAATTGAAAAATAAAATCCTATCTCACTGACGCAGGCATCGTCGATTGCATTTAGCGTATGCAATAAGCCTTTAAACCCCTAGGTGGCCCTAGTGGCCGAGTTATAGTTTCGGGAGGGCTTACCAGAGGTATACCCATAAAACCTTTATACTCCAGACCCTAGCTATCTACGCAGAACCTTGGAAAGCACTAAAGAATCTCCTTGGTTGGCATACTTATTGACTACAGGAAGAAATACCCTGATGCGAAATTCCAATTGTTGTACACGAGTTTGCACTCAAGCATACTAAAATTCATATAAAGTGACAGATCTCTACTCAGATAGTTGCACTATGGATATCAATATTCGGAGTCAAACCAATCACATGGATAGATTAAGAGATGGACATAGAAAAACGTAGATGGTTTTGATGTTTACTAAGTGAACGGCGTTTCCCATATCTGTCTGAAGGCCTCCGCCAAAATGAACCTATCCTAATGGATTGAGATACTAGTCTGACTAATATCAACACAACTGGCATATACAAGGGAACCAGTGATTGATAATCCTAACTCTAGGTCAACACAGCTGGCATATACAAGGGTACCAGTGGTCGACTTTATTGAATTTATTCCTTTTGGTCAAATGGTCTGGTCTCAATTTTTTTTTATCTCTTTTTTTTTATCTCTTTTTTTTATCTCTTTTTTTTTCTCTTTTTCTTTTTCAACTTTAATTTTTTATTTTTATTTTTCTCTTTTTTTTTCCATGGTATCTCAATCACTCTAATTCACCCTAGCATTGGTAACAACTTGACTCGTGAACCCCACCTAATCAATTAGAGTAACATAGTTTAAAAACAAAATAAAATAAAAATAGAAGTGAAAAGGACTCAACGAGATATGGTGAAACTATCATGTTATTTATAACACCTGAGCTCTGTGCTTTTATGAATAGACTCTTCTAGATGTTTTCATCTAATCAGATTGGTTCCTCAACTCCTACAACCAAAATGCTTCCATCCACTTAGGTTGGTTAGTGCTATCCTTAATATGCATAAATTTCTAGGCTCTGGAGTTTATTTAAAACAAAAAGTTTCTACCCCACCCCCAAACTTAAATCTAACATTGTCCTCAATGTTTCGAATGAAAGAACAGTACCAAAAATATAAGTAACATGAGGAAATAGTAAAGAGAGAGTTCGGAAAGATAGTACCTGGGTGAAGTGAAACCAAAAACTGACAAAAATATTATACAACATACAAATCGCCTCGATGGTCAATCAAGGGTAAACAGGGTCCTCCAGAGGGACCTCCTCAACATCACCTGTAGGAAAAGGCTCTAAAAAGGGCTTCAATCTCTGACCGTTAACCTTTGAAGAACTAGTACCATCTGATGTCTCAATCTCAATAGCGCCATGAGGAAAAACAGTACGGACCACAAAAGGACCGGTCCACCGAGAGCGCAGTTTCCCGGGGAATAGATGCAAACGAGTGTC
The DNA here is from genome assembly GCF_003573695.1 of Papaver somniferum. NCBI lineage: Eukaryota > Viridiplantae > Streptophyta > Magnoliopsida > Ranunculales > Papaveraceae > Papaver > Papaver somniferum. Next base: position 59,655,455 of record NC_039367.1, read on the forward strand.
ATACAGAAGAACTTTTTGACCTGGAGAAAATGACTTCCGTAAAATATTCTTATCATGCACAAGTTTCATTTTGTTCTTATACTCCTTAGCACTATCGTATGCATCTCTACGAATCTCGTCCAACTCATTGAGCTGGAGCTTTCTGTGAGCTCCTGCCTTGTCAAGTGAAAAGTTTAACTGCTTAATAGCCCAATAGGCTCTATGCTCTAACTCAACAGGCAAGTGACATGCCTTGCCAAATACTAAACGGTAGGGTGACATTCCAATGGGTGTCTTAAACGCGGTACGGTAAGCCCATAAGGCATCAGTAAGCCTCGACGACCAATCTTTCCTATTAGGATTAACTGTTTTCTCTAAAATACGCTTAATTTCCCTATTGGAAACCTCTACCTGACCACTAGTCTGTGGGTGATACGGGGTAGCTACTTTGTGGGTAATACCATATTGTTTCATTAACAGAGCAAACGGTCTATTACAAAAGTGTGAACCCCCATCACTAATTATAGCTCGCGGTGTACCAAAACGTGTAAGTATATTCTCTTTCAAAAACTTAATTACGACCCTATGGTCATTTGTTTTACACGGAACCGCCTCAACCCACTTAGACACATAGTCTACAGCGACAAGTATGTAAAGATAACCTAAAGAATTAGGAAATGGACCCATAAAATCAATGCCCCACACATCAAAGACCTCAATCACTAAAATAGGGTTCAAAGGCATCATATTTCTACGGGAAATGGTTCCTAACCTCTGGCAACGATCACAAGAAACACAGTGACTATGGGAGTCTTTAAACAGTGAAGGCCAGTAAAATCCACACTGCAATATCTTAGCAGCAGTCTTCTTAGCACTAAAATGACCCCCACAAGCATGTTCATGACAAAAGGAGAGAATACTGGACTGGTCACTCTCAGGTACACATCTCCTAATAATCTGGTCGGGACAATACTTAAACAAATAAGGATCGTCCCAAAAGAAATGCTTAACCTCGGCTAAAAACCTAGAACGATCTTGTTTACCCCAATGTTGAGGGGTACGGCCAGTAACAAGATAATTCACTATATTTGCATACCAAGGTGATTGGGAAACAGAGAACAATTGTTCGTCAGGAAAGCTATCCCTTATAGGAAGGGCATCACTAGGGGAACTAACAACTAACCTGGATAAGTGGTCTGCTACTACATTTTCAGCACCCTTTTTGTCTCTAATGTCTGGAGAAAATTCTTGTAACAATAGGATCCACCTAATCAATCTAGGTTTGGTGTCCTTCTTAGACAAAAGGTATTTCAAAGCAGCATGATCGGTATAGATTACGATCTTAGAACCTAATAGGTAGGATCTAAACTTATCCAAGGCAAACACGATGGCTAGCAGTTCCTTCTCGGTAGTTGTATAGTTCAATTGGGCATCATTCAGAGTTTTGCTAGCATAGTAAATCACATGAAGTAATTTGTCTACTCGTTGACCTAACACAACGCCTATAGCATAATCTGAAGCATCACACATAATCTCAAAGGGTAGGTTCCAGTTGGGTGCCTGGACTATGGGAGCGGTGTGAGTAAATTTTTAAGCTTCTCAAAAGCCTCAAGCATCATCAAAGACAAACTTAACATCTTTTGCAAGCAAACTGCAAAGAGGTCTAGAAATCAAGCTAAAATCCTTAATGAATCGACGGTAAAAACCTGCATGCCCTAGGAATGACCTAATGTCTTTTACGGTTTTTGGGACCTGTAAAGTCTTAATAAGGTCAACTTTGGCTTTGTCTACCTCTATACCCTTTGAAGAAATGATGTGCCCTAAAACAATTCCTGATTTAACCATGAAATGGCATTTTTCCCAATTAAGCACTAAATTCTTTTCCTTACACCTAGTCAACACTAATGTCAAATGATGCAAGCACTCATCAAAAGATGAACCAAACACTGAAAAATCATCCATAAAGACCTCTAAAAACCGTTCTACCATATCAGAAAATATGCTCATCATACAACGCTGAAAAGTCGCAGGGGCATTACACAGCCCGAAAGGCATGCGTCTATACGCGAATGTACCAAAGGGACAGGTAAAAGTGGTTTTCTCTTGGTCTTCTGGGGCAATAACGATCTGATTATATCCGGAAAAGCCATCTAAAAAGCAATAGAAACTATATCCAGCTAATCTCTCTAGCATTTGGTCGATAAAAGGAAGGGGAAAGTGATCCTTCCTTGTGACCTTGTTCAATTTCCTATAGTCGATACAGACACGCCATCCCGTGGTCACTCGGGTTGGGATTAACTCATTATCCTCATTCTGGACTACAGTGATACCTGATTTCTTGGGAACAACCTGAACGGGGCTGACCCACTTACTGTCTGAAATTGGGTAGATAATACCCGCATCTAACAACTTAAGCACCTCTTTTCGAACTACTTCTTTCATGTTAGGGTTCAGTCGACGTTGCATCTCCCTAGACGGTTTGGAGTCTTCCTCTAAATGAATCTGATGCATACAAACGGTAGGACTAATACCCTTAATGTCTGCTATAGACCACCCTAAAGCTTCCTTATTATCTTGAAGTACTTTTACTAGCCTACTTTCCTGATCACTATCCAAGTCGGCAGCAATAATCACAGGTAAAGTCTCAGATGGGCCTAAGAACACATACTTCAGGTTATCTGGTAGTGGTTTGAGGTCCAACTTAGGGGGCTCTTCTAAGGAAGGAACTGAGGTAGTCTCAGAAGCTGGTAATGGTTCGAACCTAGCTCTCCATCTATCATGTCTAACACAGGGGTAGAATCTAATAGAGCATTCACTTGTTCAATGGTACTATCATCTTCAAATATAAACCAAAATGGGATAATAACTCTCTAATGGGTCTTCAGACAAGATGTTTGGTAATGAACTCCTGAACTAAGGATTCTATCATATTCACCTCTTTAACACATGTGTCATCTAGCTCATAAGGTAGCTTACTGACATTAAAAATGTTCATTTCGATAGTCATATTACCAAAGGATAAATTCATCACACCATTTCGACAGTTTATGATCGCATTAGACGTAGCTAAGAATGGGCGACCTAAAATCACAGGTATCTGGTTCTCTGGGTCAGGGACAGGTTGGATCTCTAGGACCATGAAATCCACTGGATAAATAAACTTTCCGACCTCAATAAAACATCCTCGATAACACTCGAGGAATTTTTGACAGACCTATCCTATAACTGCAGTGTTATCTGAGTAGGTTTCATTTCACCAAGTCCTAGTTGTAAGTACATGGTACGGCAGTAAGTTCACACTGTATCCTAAGTCAAGTAAAGCTTTTTCTACCCGGTGTTTACCTATTGTACAAGCAATGGTTGGGGAACCTGGGTCTTTTACTTTGGAGTGGTAGTGTTCTGAATGATTGAACTTACATGACTAGCTAAAAAGGCTTTCTTATGGACGCTAAGTTTTCTCTTTCGCGTACATATCCTTAAGGAACTTGGCATAAGCAGGAATTTGCCTAATTGTATCTAACAAAGGAAAGTTTATGGTAACTTGCTTAAAAACCTCCAATATGTCATTAAAGTTCGATTCCTTCTTTTTTGATGCTAATAGCTGGGGAAATGGGGCTCTAGGCACAGAATCAACTCTCAGGAACTGAATTGGCATCATCGGAAATTTATCAGTCCCCTCAGTTAGTGGTCCTGAGGGATGAATCCTGAGGGTGAACTACAGTATGTTCACTATCGGGCATGGTTACCTGATTGTCTACTACTCTACTACTACTCTACTCCTAAGGGTTCTAATAGCATTCAATTGATTCGATGGTTTTGCACCTACTTCATGAACTCCTCTAGGGTTGGGGGTAGTCTTACTAGGGAGCTTTCCGTTATCTCTCTCACTTAAGGTCTTAGCTATTTGGCCGACTTGAAGTTCTAGCTTAGCAAGGATCTGAGCATTAGTTTGAAAGTTATGCTTGGTTTCCTGTTGAAAACTAATTTGGCTCTGTGCTAACATATCCTGAGTTTTTGCTAACATCTTAATAGATTCCTCTAAGCTAGTCGTTTTTTTTTCTGGGCCTGATGAATTCTTAGTGTAACCAAAACCTGGGGGAGCATTAGAATTACTAAACTGACCTTGACTCTGTCCCTTAGACCATGAAAGGTTCGGATGGTTTCTCCAACCAGGATTATAGGTTTCTGAATATGGGTCAAACTTCTGACGGTTATCATACCTAGTGTTATTATAGAGAGCATTGGATTTCTCTTCATTATTCTGGCCTTCCCAAAAAGGATCCAATCTACCACTAGTGTGACCCACTTCTAAAGCTTCTAACCTTTTCGCTATAGCAGCAATTTTTGCATCTGATTCAAAGCTTCCTTCTACCTTATTAACGTTTCCTCTGCCTAGAAGAATTGTTTTCTGGGGTACCCTATTGCTTTCCCATTGTTGGGTCTTTTCGGCGATTTCATGCAAATATGTCATCGCATCATCAACTGTTTGGTTTTCAAACCCACCTGTACACATGGACTCTACTGTAGTTGTGGTGGGATAATCTAAACCCTCATAAAGGATCTGAACTAACCTAACCTTTTCTAAACCATAATGAGGACATTGGGCTAATAAATCATTGAACCTTTCCAAATACCTATACAAAGATTCTCCCTCCTGTTGTGTAAACGTGCAGATTTGCGTCCTAATAGACGAGGTTTTGTGCCTAGGGAAAAACTTGTTCAAAAAGGCAGATGTAAGTTGTTCATAGGTTTCAATTGATTTGGAAGCCAAACTATACAACCACGACTTGGCTTTATCTTTTAAGGAAAAGGGGAATAACCTGAGTTTTAAAGCATCATCATCAAGGTTTCTAATTTTCAAGGTACTACAAATTTCCTCAAAGTCCCTAACATGGAAGTAGGGGTTTTCATTTTCTTTTCCTAAAAAGATTGGGAGCAACTGTAAGGTTCCAGGATTAAGTTCATAATTTGCTTCAGTTTCAGGTAACCTGATACACGAGGGACGAGTAGTCCTCGTAGGATTCAACAAGGCTTTCAAAGTTGCCATTTCTGACGCTATTGGACTATCAGGGATTCTTTCCTCAAACGGACGTTCAAAAACAGAATCTTCACGAATCGGACTTTCTAAATTGAGGTAATCAAGACGCTTAGAACTACTAGGTTTCTCTTTCACAAATCTACCTAGGGCGTCTCTTTTACGTTCAGGCATGCAACAGAATAAGGTAGGGAATTCTATGCAAACACAAAACAAGGCTGACTCAACCAAAGCAAACCTAAATTTCTAGCAAACAAAAAGCATGATGGCTCCACTTAGATTGTTTCTAGACCAGCTTTTATTCTTTCGAAAAGGAACTCGTTACAATATGAGCAAACCCCTCTGGAATCAATCCGAGTCAAAGTAAGTTGAATCGAGGCGAGGGAAGCTTAGTGGAGCTTTGATACCCAAGGCCTCACCGGTTACAAGGCGGCGCAGTCACGCATTCAACTCACAGAAACCTTCAAGAACTTCGAAGTATGCTCAAAAGAGTAACCAATATTATTCGAACGACTTTCCTATTAAGCTCGTTACCCTATAGGTCTCGTTTCAAAATTTTAGGCTTAGGTTCGCGTTTGGTTTCGTTTTCCTAAGGCGGGCAAGAAGAGAACGGTGATGAAATCCGAACCCTTATCTTGTATGGACAGTCCTTTCCCTTTACTAGGAAATTAAAGCAGCCGTTTTCAAGTCCTCAGCATATATGCAAAAGAAGGAATACAGTAAACCCGCTGACAGGGGATTCGCGGGTGTTTCAAAAAACTTACCTCCCATACCAGACGGGCGAAGAACCGCTGAAGTCGACTCGGGCCACGACTTCTATGTCATGTACGAACCCGAGGGGCCGAGGCGATATCGTAATCACCGTCCTTCTCTGCACACAGTTTATATTTAAACCAACCATTTCTTAGGGTTTTAAAAAAAAAATAATGTCCAAAGCCCAATGTCCCAAGTGTCCAAAAAAGAAAAGAAAAATTACAAAAATAACAAACCCTAATACAGTTCTCTCTCTTTTTTTTTTTATAAAGAAAAATAAACAAACCCTAAAAAAAATAATAAAATAAAATAAAAAATAAAATAAAATATCTAAAAAGAAATTGTCTTCTTCTCCGTTCTTTTCGCTTTAAGCTTTCGCTCCAAGTCTTTATGCTTTAAGTTCCAGTCTTTACGAAATCACCAAACTCCCTGGCTCAATTCGCTTTATGATCCAAAACCTGTAAACAAAAGATAAATACCCAAAAACGTAAAAAAGAACAAAAATAATAAAAACCTAAAAAAAATAAAAGAAAACGAAGTCTAAAAGCCCTAAAAGCAAATCCGCGTCGGCGGCGCCAAAAATTGATGTGATTGTAGATAGTGATAAAAGTGGTTCGGTTTTCAGACTTGCGAAGGATAAAATATAGACTTAAATTCTAAAACAAAAATAGAAAACTCAAACAAAGATGATGTTGTTATCAATATTAAAAGAACACTGAGGCTAAGATTCCACTATTTTCCAAGTTCAAAGTAATTTAAATCCAATATTTATATTTATTTAATTTTTCCGTTTAATTTGATTCTAAGATGTTGCAACAAGTAGATTTTTAAAATAACAAGTGTAAATCAAAAGCATGGGATATCAAAAACCTAAATCCAAGCATATACCATCAATGGAAATCACAATTGTTGAATAAAAATCATTAAAACAATTCTCAAACAAGGCAAATAATCATATAAATAATTGTAATAAATAAGATAAATAGAAAATACCACTCTTTATTGGAAAAATAGCTTCCTCTATCGCCTCAGCAATGGGGTTTATCTCCTCATATCAAAAACAGGTTCAAAATATTTTTCCATTGCTCAAAAGGTGTTTTCAAAGGTGAAGAGACTCAAAGGGAGTAAAACAGTTCAATCGCAACGTTTATATGTGTTGCAGATCCACTGTTACAAGAGAAACAGAAGGAATAAGACTGCTACAGTAACGATAGAAGCGAAGTGTTGTAGAACAACGACAGTGTTCTGCGACAGTTGGGCGTGGGTTGATGTTCTTTGTGTTCTTCAGCAGCACCAGCAGAACAACTTTCCTGCAACTCGTGATTTTTGTCTCCTCTGGTTCTCTAAACTACCCCAAACTGTTCGTTATCCTCTCTGCCTCGAAACCATCCTATTTATACCTCAAAGGCTCCCCAATATCTCGAGAAAGTCTTGGGTTATCTTCATTATTCTTTCTCGATAAGTCACGAGAATATCTCTCTTTAACCTCCTATGCATGCGTCTTCTGAGTTAAATCTACGTACCAGAATCTCTTAAGGATGTTATGGAATCGAGCAGATACCAATCTTCCCTTATCTTCGACCAGTTGTTAACATATTTTCAACCAAAATCCCGTGATACTCTCCAACCTTTGTTTCCTATTAAACGAAGATTAATCCCTGAGTTTTCGAATCTTGCCAACATACAATCCCTGTTTAACTAAAACAGGGTGTTTCCAATCCAGTTCAGGCAGAAAATCCGATCAAATATCCATCTACTACCAAATCAGAAAGTCTGTGATATTCCACACCTCTGTTTTTTTCTCCCGGATTATCTAGCCAAATTTGATCGATGAAAACAGACATATCAGGCCTGTTATGCTCCAATGGGTCCAGCCTATAATATACATGCGGTTGAATCTCCCCAGAGTGCCGAGAAAACCAAATCCAAGCTTTGTCTCGCTGCTGCCTTGTTTCCCGCCAAAATCTTCATTTGAATCATGAAGAAGAAGAGGCGTCCCCTATCCAGAGTAGGGGTGCCTTTAGCAGCTGTCCAGGGGGTGCCCTGAGGGTGCCCCTTAGTAATTCGGGTACCCCTTATCCATAGTGAGAGTCTGAATAGCAAGTGTCCTCTGGGTGCGCTTTTCGACAACTTTTCGAGCCGATTTTTCCAAAAATGTTTATTGGACAAAAATACCTACACACACATAAAACACCATAATAAGTACAAAAATGAGCACTATCAATATATAGAATCGAGACAAATTAGACACGAAAATGTGTCTATCATGGGACCGTGGAAGGCATGACCGGGCGGATAGGGCCCGGTCCCACGAGTTTCCCTAATTTTATAATGATTTTATGAAAAATTCATGAATTTTGAGAAATTTGATGAATTTAGTGAGTTTCCATGAACTGAAGGAGTTTTCATGAGTTCAGGGAAGCAAAAAATATTAAAATAATAAAAAAAAGGGCGTGTGGGACCGTGGAGGCATGGACGGCCGGCTTGGGCCCAGTCCCACGAGTTTTCATAAATTATTAATATTTTTTAGGTATTTTTGATGATTTGAGGGAATTTTTCCTAATTTGAGAGAAATACCATGAAATCAAGGAATTTGATGAATTCAAGGAAAACTAATAATAAAATAATAAAACAAAGGGGCGTGTGGGACTGGCTAGGGTATGGCCGTCCGGCCAAGGCCCGATCCCACAAGTTTTCATAATTTATATTATTTTATTATTATTTGATGATTTGTGCAAAAATATCATGAAATCAAGGAGTTTTTCATGAAATTAGAGAAAATAATAATAAAATAATAAGGAACCGTGGGTGTGGGGCCGGTTGGGTCCAAGGCATGGCCGGTTGGCCAATGGTCACGCCCCACACTCCTTTCCTTAATTTTAAATTATTTTTTATGGATTTATGGAAGTACCATGAAACCGAGGAGTTTCCTCGAGACGAAGGAGATTTGATAAAATGAGAGGATTTTCATCAAATCATGGAAAATAATAAAAATGCATTAAAAATATAAAACTGGCGTGGGATTGACCACGACGCGGTCGATCGGTCGTGTGTCTGTGCTCCCAGCACCCTAGTCAATATTTTTTATTATTTATTATTTTCTTCTCTATTTTGCATAGGTTCATCGTTTTGTTGTATTTTTTAAATACCCGTTCGTGCGGTGACTGTTAGTGTATCATTGTAGAATTCAGTGGAGAATAATTCACAAAACTGAGTAATAAGATGTTTATTATCAATTCATAGGATCAGCTGAGGATTCGACTACGAATTCAGAATAATAAAGTGAGCATTACCATTCCATAGGATCGTAGATTCGACCATAGAATCAGAGTAACTAAGGTTTATCTATTACCATTTATGAGACCAGTTGTGGATTCGATCATGAAATCGGAGTAGTGAGATAATATAGTTATTGCTATTCTATGAGATCAAGCTGTGGATTCGATCATAGAATAAGAAAAATTGTTATTGTCATTCCATGGGACCAGTCGTGGATTCGACCATGGAATAAGAGCAATTGTTATTGCCATTCCATGGAACCAGTTGTGGATTCGACCATGGAATAGGAGCAATAATAGATTATTCCGAGAATTCAGTAGTGAATGTCACGACAGAATCAATCTTAATTAGGAATAATTAACTTTGTGGCTATATACTAGCAGAGCAAGCTGTCTAGGAGAATTAATTATCCCGATATGAGCTTGTCGGTAAGTCATATCCTTTATATAGTCAGGGTAAACTCGTTGTTTGTTCCTGAATATGTTATCGCTCTATACTAGCAGAGCAAGCTGTCTAGGAGCTGTCCATCTCGTGATGCTATGTAGAAGTAATCACTGAAAGTATTCAGTATTCATGAGATATGCCGTTGTCCAGTCGTGAGACTACATATCTACATGTACTCTGAGAGAAAGTACTCTCCGTTGAGAATTCGATGAGAGACTCGTGTCTCGATACTCACGTCTGATTACTGAATCGGAGTTTCGTATAATTATGAGTTTACGAATTTAGCCTTTGTCGAAAATCCACCATCTACATTAAGTCCCCTGCTTACTGAGGAAAGTTGTGTTCCTTAGTCAGCATTAAATGGTGATTTTCCGGCCATAAATAATAATACCAGTAATTGAACTTAGTCGTAAGTTGAGACGTTACCGGATTTAGAGAGCATGAGCAAACAAAGACTTGATGAAGGATTCAATGTCATTATTGGAGCATCGTTTGATGAGCATAAATTGGTGTTGAACCGCTGGTTTGGATGACGAGTCCGTGGTCGGTTAGGATTCGGGGGTTGGGTCCAATAAGGAAATCCTTAGAATATTAGGTTTTGGAAATAAAATTGATATAAAAGGGATTAATCCTCATTTTTTTTTTCCTCACACACGACCAGCACCTTCATCATCTTCACGCCAGGGAAGGAGAGTTTTCCCCCCGCCGCCGGTCGCCGTTGTTGCCGCCGTCGGCCAATTTCCGGCCGGCGCTTCCAGGTACGTTTTTTTTTTGTTTGATGATGTTTATGATCCTAATGAGTTGTTCATGCTTTGATCATGATGAATTTATATACATGTGTGTATATTAGTGTGAGTTTTAAGAAAAAACCCTCGTTTTTTGAAAACGTATGTTCGTTCGATCGTTAGTTTTGAAAACTAACTATAATCCCTGATTTATGAGAGATTTTTTTTTTTAATATGAACCTAGGTCCAGTGATAAAACTTAGTGTATGAGCTTTCATGTATACCAAGGTTTCATCATAAAAGAAGTGAATTTTGATGAAATCGGAATAATCCTTCGTTTTAAAGACAAATAATGATGACACGAAGGAAAATATGTATGATGAACTTGTCCAGTGATAAAATTTTGCTTATGAGCTTTCATGTAAATAAAAAACTTTATCATATGTATGAGATGTGAGCTTTCACAATATTTTTTGAAATAAACCTTCGTTTTAAAGACAAATAACGACGATACAAAGGAAACTAATTTTTTTTATATATATATATATGCAGCCGTGACATATATTGTGCAAAATATGATGATATATTTTATTTTCATGAGTTTGTTTTCATTAAATAAAATCCTCGAGAGTTTGTGTATGCAAGTTGCATTAATTGTTGCTTTTTCGAAAAACCAGAAACGTGGGTTTTGAGGAACCTTCGAAGATAAACAATATATTTATGATGAAATATTTTATTGTTGTAAACTTCGTAGGTCAGTTGTGTGAATGTTCACATTATGAAAATTGTGTCCATGATTTCATGAAAAATCAGTTTCGGAAATTAAATAAAGTTTCTTTTTTGCAGTTTTCGAAGAGACGAACGATTTTGAGGTGTTAACTCTAATATTACTATCACAATAGTTAGTGGAAGTATAAAAGGTAAGAGTTAAGAGTTACCATTTTTTGCTGATGTTGGTTTGTTTACATGGTAGTAATCTTTGATCTTCCGGTTCCAGAAAATGTCGACCAACAGTAACAGCAATTACGATTACTGGTATTCCTCTTCTTCCTCTGGCTCTTCTGATGAGGATTCTGACGCTCCTGTAGCGAAATCGAAGGCTAGGGTTACCCAGAAAAGGGCGAAGCCTAATGTTCGTTTGGCTAAGCGAAGAGTCTCTTTTGCTGAACTCGAAAAGAAAAGAGCTGAAGACAAAAAGGAGGATGCCCGTCAACGTGAAAAAGATCGCACCCGGCGTAAGAGACGGAGGGTTGAGGAGAAGCGTCAATTCTTGGACGGGGTGCCTCCTGATTCTGATGCTGATGCTTCTAAAAGAGAGATCGCATGGGAACCATCCGAGCGTTACATTAAGCCTGATCGGTATGAAAGAGAGCATTGGAGGACGATGAAGAAAATTGAAGCTGAAGCTGCAGCAGAAGATAATTTGGATTCAGATGATGATGTTATCTTCCGTCCACCGGACTTCACCAATGATCCTGATAATGACTCTGAAGAAGATGATTCTGAGAAGGACAATGACGATGAAGCTGACAATTCGGATGAGTCCGACGAGTAGTTTTACTTCCATCTTCTTGTAGATGGTAGAGCATTCCCCTTTTAGTCTTCATAGTAGATATATTTCTTTTGACTGTTTAAACGACTTTACTTCAATTAGACTTTTCTTCTGAATGATGAACATTTTGTTAACGTCGATTTCTTCTAATCCATGACATGGACCGATGCCCATATATCCAAATTCATCATGACTTGTCGATTTTCATGAGAAGTAACATAACACACGACCGAGAATTCATGACGTGTACAAGGCGCGTGGCCTATCCTTTGACCCGTGATGTTCAGTTCCCAGTGTGTTATTTTCCTCCGTGTCTCCGGCATCGATCTTTGAAGTCTAGGGTTTCAGTGGAACTCGTAACTGAGTTGGCTACATAACTATCGCCTGATATATATATATATATATCCTCAAGACTCCAAATTTATAATCCACGCAAATATTTCTTCCATTCCTGGGTCAGATTCATCGTGCAGAGAAGTTTTAATCCTACCTCCTTGTCGTCATGTCGAGCAATAGCATTTCTTCTCAAGATGATCTTCAGTCGAAGCGTGAAATGGAAACGTCTATCTCAGTAAGTTGTACACTTCTTCTTCTTCTCCTTTCTTGTCTCTGTTCGATTGTTGATCACAAGAAAATGGTTTGTCGTAGGACTGTAAGAAGAATACTACTCCTCATAATGCAAGGCCTAAGCGGACTGTTAGAGCTCCTGCCCGGTATGGATCGGCTCGTGCTGAAGTTGGATCGTCTGTAAGTAAACTTATAACTCTTGAGATTGCACTGAGTCGCGGGATTAACACTCTTTCATTTCATCATAGGCGGATGTCCGTGTCGTCGTCGACGCTAGACGAAGAAAGAGTGGAAAGTCCGTGACCGTGGTTGAGGTCGAGGAAAGCAGCAACCAGGAATGTGAAGATTCTGCAGGATCTGTGGAGACCGGAGACGGTGTCCATGCTCGTGAATACCCAACTGCTGGACTTTTATTTGAAGCCCCATTGATTAATACCTTCCCAGACAATGAAATGGTCGGCGGATTCGTGTTCCCAAATGTCATGTCTCTGTACACCAAGATCTGGAAGAAGTATGGTCACATTGCACCACAGAAGTGTGGAAAGGTTTTCTTCCAACCCTTTTAACCACGGTAGCGGGGTTATTGCCGATCATCGAGGAAATGAATCAGATGCACTTGCGAGACGTCAAAAACCATGAACTGCACCAATGGGATGAAATGATCTCGAATTGTGAGATATTGCGATTCAATGTAAGCTGGCTCCGTCGTCGTCTTGAGATAATCAAGGTTCATAAGGGGCAGAGGCTGCTGATGCAATTTCCATGAATGCAGCTTTACTGGATGAGGAGAGGATACTGGCTCTGGAGTCAGCAAGGGTTGAGAAAGCGGTCGAAGACTTGAAGGCAAAGACCAAGATTTTTCAGAAGAAGCTTGACGAGGCTTCTTACAGGGATTATCCGTTGCTGGATGGTTTGCTCTGAGTGAGCATTTGTGGTTGTTTTTTTGAGTAAATCTGAGTTTCTAGTTAGGTGAAACAGTTGATCATGGTATGAACGAATTTTGCTCATTTATGAAATGTTTAATGAACAAAGGAGCATTCCATGCTCTTTGGAGGAATGAAATTACATTTTGAAAATGCTTGAAATGATGAAGAGGTAGTTTGTTTCATGGATCAGGCATAATAAGCTTTGAGCCATTTGCCATTGATGATGTTTCCTTCCTTTCCTCCATTGATTGCTAAAATTTTGTAGTATCCGCTAGACACTGCTTTGATAACAACATATGGCCCTTCCCATTTAGGAGAGAACTTAGGAGCGACATGTCTTGTTGAATGTGCTTTGCCGTCTTTAATACCAAATCTCCTACTTGAAATGTTCGAGGTCTTACCATTTTGTTGTAGGCTCTGGAGATCCTCTGTTTGTAAGCTTCCACATATTTTTCCACCTTGGTTCTCCTTGATTCCAGCATATCTAGCTCAGCGATTCTTGATCTGGAGATTTCGGCCTCATCCCATTGTACACCACTGGATGCTGCAATCCTGGCTGAGGGAACTTTGATTTCTGCTGGAAGTATGGCGTCGGCTCCATAGACAAGGGAATATGGCGAAGTACCGATCGAGCTCCTTGGTGCAGTTCTGTAAGCCCATAGAGCCATGGGTAATTGCTCATGCCATGATCGAGGATTGTCATGAATCGTCCGACTGATAATCCTGACCAAAGTCTTGTTGGTACTTTCTGCTTGACCATTTCCTTGTGGATAGTAAGGCGTGGAGAAGATTTGTTTGATCCCATATTTATTGAGCAGCTTCTCAACATCTTGATTGGCAAAAGGAGTTCCGTTATCTGTGATGATATGCTTAGGAACTCCGAATCTGCATATTATGTGCTCTTTGATGAAGGCGGCAATCGTAACTCCAGTGGTGCTTCGAAGAGGAATAGCTTCGACCCACTTGGTGAAGTACTCTGTCGCAGTGATGATGTATTCATGTTGTTTTGAAGATGCTGGATTGATCTTCCCAATGATATCTAGTCCCCAGCTGTAGAAAGGCCACGGACTATTCACAGAATTCAATGGGAGACAAGGAGTGTGGATGAGATTACCATGGGTTTGGCATTGGTGACACCTCTGAACGTGTGCGGCTGCATCATCTTCCATGGTTGGCCAATAATATTTCTCATGAATTTGAAGAAATAGTTTCCTCTTTCCTTGATGTTCTCCATCATGTACTTCCTTCAGGATTGTAGGGATTTCATGTTCGGCTAAGCACCTCAGTAAATTTCCACCAAAGCTTTTGCGGTATAAGATCCCATCGAGATAGACGAATCTCTTAGCTTTCTGAATGAGTTTGACTGCTTGCTTCTTTTCCAGTGGTAGTTCGTTGTCCCGGAGGTATTTGATGTAAGGCTCCCTCCAGTCCCCAGTGTGGTGGACCGTCAAAACCTCCAAGTGATGAGGAGGTGTTTGGCAATCAGGACAAGATCCTTGTAAAGCTCTGACTGAGTCTCCATGGATGGCCAGTAGTACCCCATTCTTTGAAGCTTTCTGTAAAGTGTTACCACTAACGTTTGCCCACAGACTTCCTCATGTATGCGCTTGAGCTGTTCTTCCGCTTCGTCGCTCCCAAGACATCGTGATAGAGATCCATCAGGGTTTCGATAGTATAGCCCTCCATGAAGCAAGAAGTAGTTTTCAATTCCTTGAGGCTGACTTGGCCTTCTGAAATAGAGCTGCTCAATTCATGAATGATGGGTGCTCGCCAATCGTTCGCTGGAATGTTCGATCTGAGTGAGCCAAGTTGAAGATACGTACGCCTCTGTACAGTGATCGTTTTCTGTGCTCCTTCGAATTGCAGCTTGGAGGCGAGAGTTGCTAGGCAATCAGCATGTGTTGTTAGTCCGTCCAGTATGGACGATCGTTGCGTCAGCAAAATAGGTCAACAGTCGCTGAGCTTCGGTTCTGAATGGAGCAAGTGTGATTTCTTTGAGAGAATACGTTCCATTCATCTGGTTGACCAATAATTTTGAATCTCCCCTTATCTCGAGGTGTGTTGCTCCTGCTTGCTTGGCCAAGGATAATCCTAATAGGAAGGCTTCATATTCCGCTGAGTTGTTGGTGCAGTGGAAATCCAACTTGAACGAATGTGAGAAAACTTCACCAGATGGAGACACCACACTATGCCCGCTCCTCCGGTGTCACTACTAGGGGTGGCAGATCCATCAAAGTATAGAAGCCATGTTTCTTCCTTGATGACCAAGATGTCTGGGAATTCGCGGGTACTTCTTCATGTAGTGTTGTTGTGTCTTCCCCTGGAAAAGCAGCGAGCAAGTCTGCGACCGCTTGACCTTTGATGGCTTTAGGTGGCGTGCAAGCTATGTCAAATTCTGACATCTGGAGTAGCCACTTCGCTGGTCTTCCTATCAAGGCTGGCTTTGATAGCAAGAACTTTATGGGATCATCTTTGGAGATGAGTACGACCCTGTTAGATAGTAAGTAATGTCTGAACTTCTGGATTGCATGTACCAATGCCAGGCATGCCCTTTCGGACTTTGGGTATCGGAGTTGAGCATCTCTCATTGTGCGGCTGAAGTAGTAAATCGGTCGTTCGACGCCTTCGTCATCTTCCTGAGCGAGGAGTGCACCGATGGCGACGTCACTGGAGGCTATGTAAAGAATCAGAGCTCTTCCCTGCACTGGAGACCTCATGATGGCCTGTGACAATAATATCTATTGTATTTTAAGGAAAGCTTCTTGTTGAACTGCTGTCCAGGTGAAGCTTTGCTCCTTTCTTCAGCAGATGCGTGAATGAAGCAATGAGTTGAGCTAATCCAGGAATGAAGCGTCGAATATAATTTACCTTGCCCATAAAGCTCTGTAGTTCCTTCACGGTACGTGGAGAAGGTATGGTGGTAATAGATTTTGCCTTGTCGGGGTCGACT
This sequence comes from Papaver somniferum, assembly GCF_003573695.1. Classification (NCBI taxonomy): domain Eukaryota; kingdom Viridiplantae; phylum Streptophyta; class Magnoliopsida; order Ranunculales; family Papaveraceae; genus Papaver; species Papaver somniferum. Next base: position 59,671,665 of record NC_039367.1, read on the forward strand.
TTGATCCCTTCATCCGTGACCAGGAATCCTAAGAGTTTTCCAGAAGAAACTCCGAATGCGCACTTTAAAGGATTCATTTTTAATTTGTATTCTCTGCACCTTTCGAACACCTGCCTTAGAACTTCGAGATGAGATGCTCGAGTCTTCGATGTTACCACCACATCATCGACATAGTCTTCTACTTGCTTGTGCATCATGTCGTGGAATATGGCAGTCATGGATCGTTGATAGGTGGCACCAGCATTCTTTAATCCAAAGGGCATCACGGTGTAGTGAAAATTCCCAATGGGAATACGGAACGCAGTCTTGTTGGCGTCATGTTCATACATCTTGATCTGGTTGTACCCACTATAGCCGTCCATGAATGAGAACATACCGTGACCGCTGGTCGCATCGACGAGCATGTCAATGTTGGGTAGAGGGAAATCATCCTTAGAACAATATTTATTCAAGTTCCTGAAGTCGACACAACTTCTGATTTGACCATTTTTCTTCTTAACAGGTACCACATTTGCTAGCCACGTTGGATGAAGAATAGGTTTGATGAACCCTGCTGCCAACAGTTTCTGGATTTCGACCTTGATTTGCTCCTAGACTTCGTGTCTAAATTGTCTGGGTGGTTGTTTGACAGCTTTGGAACCAGGGACGATGTACAGGTGATGGGTGACGAGTTTGTCATCCAGATCCAGCATTTCTTCGTACGTCCAGGCGAAGACATCTTGATATTCTTTTAATAATTTCACCAGCTCGGTCTGCTCCTCTGGTGATAACGCTGAACTGATCAGGATTTGCCTTGGATCGTCTTCAGCCCTAATGTTGATTGTTTCAAGATTGTCAGTGGTAGAGTCAGTGTCGTCCTGTAGTTGTTGTGGGGCATCTTGGACTTCTTCAAGTGATTGCTCACTCTGACATGATTCTTCATGGTGGGGATACTTTTCATCGTTCTCCCCGATTAATTGCTAATCTTTACGTCGGCGATAAACGACTCTCCCTTCTACGTCTCGATCGGTCGTGAAGTTTGTCCCTGTAGTTGAGACTTGATCATTATGGCGTTTAGTCGGTGTAGTAGGTGACTTGATCACTTTAGCAGCTGAGGATGATGAATCGTTATCAGCCTTCTCGATAGTCTTCCAGCTTGGAAGTGGAGTACTGTGAATCCTGCTTGGAGGTTCCGGGATGCCTTTTTGAGATTCAAGGAACTCAGTATCATAGATGGGAGCATAAGGAGATGATGAAGCCGGAATGCGAACGATCTTGTTGTCGAGAAGGGCCTTCATGCATTGATGGTATGTTGAAGGAACCACCTTATTATCATGGAGCCATGGGCGTCCCAGTATTATATGGTAGTCAGGTTCTTGCTCGATCACATGAAACTTCGCTTTCGATCGAATCGGCCCCACCCTCAAATCTATGTATGAATATCCATATGTATGGCTTTACCTTGTGGGAACATGGCCATCCTGAGAGTCTTCATGGTGACAATGTTGGTAGAAGCACCGGTGTCAACAAGAGCTCTTCTAAGTTCGGTGCCTTTGATGAAACCAATGACATACAATGCTCGATTGTGTCCTTCATCCGTCATGCGATCTTCTTCTCCAAAAGAGATGTTGTCGATCGAATGCTCAGGCACTAGGGATACTTCTTCGACTGATGGTGTTGGTGGCGTTATTTGCACGCTGGATGATATCTGGTTGAGTGCTGAAAATGTGTCTGTGCGCTGATCCCTTGAGAAGTGCAGGAGTTCACATAGATTTTCGATCAAATGTGTGACCTCTTGTTCCACCGGCTTCTCGTATGTGGTGAAGCTGTTGATTCGAGGGTCAGATGATGCTTCAGTCCCCGGTGTTGAGACTTATGAAGCGGAGGTACCGCCTAACTCGGATGTTAATTTGATGAGAAAGTCGAGGATGTGGTTTATCGTCTCCTTCATCAGGTCCATGTTCCTGGTATGGACCTCTAGGATTTGAGCCAACTCTGCCAAAGTCGGGATCCCTCTGCCTTCCATGCCGCCAGGTGTAACATGAGGAATGTTGTCGTTTGAAATATTCTGATCTGAATTAGTTGAATTAGTCCTAAGACCAACCATCTTGTGAGATTGTTAGATTGCAACCGAGAGATTAATCTCCCACTGTGGTCGCCAATCTGTAGATGGGGAAAAACAATTTGCTGGTTTTTAAGGGATTGAGGAGACGACCGTACGGAGAAGACTCCTCGAACCGAGCGAAATGTTAAACCTCAACCAGATGCACCGCTGCAAAGGGGGTGCTTTAGATTCGAGAGATCAATCTGTAGTACTCCGGCCTAAATCAAGACAATGACTGTTCCAGAGTAAATTCGGTCACAAGAGAGGATGGGTTGATCTGTAGGAGGGAAGATGAGAAATGTGTGGAATCAATGGTAATCAAAGATTGTGGGTGTGTGAATTCTGAATATGATAAGCTCTGAATGATTGAAATTGCTCAATTGAGAGTAGTTGCTCAATCGATGAGTTGATGATCTCGTGTTGTCAGTTTGACGTGAGATTGATGATACTGATGATGTTTCAATCATGATTCAGAGACTTATTTATATTGCTGGAATTGTAGACACCATGATTCCATGAAGTGTGACAGTTGATTGAATCAAGGAGTGGGGAGGTGGAGATCGTGTTTGAAACCAGTTGCTTAACCGCTGGAGACTTGGTCGATTTTCCACCCACTACCTCGTGAATTCCTTCAACTGATTGCACGACTTGCTCACATTCCATCGTGTGTTTGAACACACGTGCCGTAGACCGCCAGACCAAAAACCCTAAGTGATATCCCCCCAAGTGACACGATTGACGTCTCGTGGTTTGTTAGTCAATTGATGACTTCGTGGTTTGATGGGACGCTGAGTCCATGTAGTTGCTGAGTTGAACATGATGTTCTGAAACTCATGAATTGCACATGTCATGAGACAGCGGTATAGTTCTTACGATGAAGTGAACAAGTATTGAATATTCAATGGATCGTTGAATATTGATTGTTGAACCAATATTCCTTGGTTTGTGCAAATATTTATCATCAAATCATGGAAAATAATAAAAATGCATTAAAAATATAAAACTGGCGTGGGATTGACCACGACACGGTCGGTCGGTCATGTGTCCGTGTTCCCAGCACCCTGGTCAATATTTTTAATTATTTATTATTTTCTTCACTATTTTGCATAGGTTCATCGTTTTGTTGTATTTTTGAAATACTCGATCGTGCGGTGACTGTTAGTGTATCATCGTTGAATACACCTTCACCATTCGAATCAGGGCTTACTTAGAGGTAGCTCATACGCCCGGTTGTTGATTATTTATTACTAATTGTGGAATTCAGTGGAGAATAATTCACAAAACTGAGTAATAAGATGTTTATTATCAATTCATAGGATCAGCTGAGGGTTCGACTACGAATTCAGAATAATAAAGTGAGCATTACCATTCCATGGGATCGTAAATTCGACCATAGAATCGGAGTAATTAAGGTTTATCTAATACCATTTATGAGACCAGTTGTGGATTCGATCATGAAATCGGAGTAATGAAATAATATAGTTATTGCTATTCTATGAGATCAAGCTGTGGATTCGATCATAAAATCAGAACAATTGTTATTGTCATTCCATGGGAACAGTCGTGGATTCGACCATGGAATATGAGCAATTGTTATTGCCATTCCATGGGACCAGTTGTGGATTCGACCATGGAATAGGAGCAATAATAGATTATTCCGGGAATTCAGTAGTGAATGTCACGGCAGAATCAATCTTAATTAAGAATAATTAACTTTGTAGCTCTATACTAGCAGAGCAAGCTGTCTAGGAACATTAATTATCCCGATATGAGCTTGTCGGTAAGTCATATCCTTTATATAGTCAGGGTAAACTCGTTGTTTGTTCCTGAAGATGTTATCGCTCTATACTAGCAGAGCAAGCTGTCTAGGAGTTGTCCATCTCGTGATGCTATATAGAAGTAATCACTGAAAGTATTCAGTATTCATGAGATATGTCGTTGTCCAGTCGTGAGACTACATATCTACATGTACTCTGAGAGAAAGTACTCTCCGTTGAGAATTCGATGAGAGACTCATGTCTCGATACTCACGTCCGATTGCTGAATCGGAGTTTCGTATAATTATAAGTTTACGAATTTATCCTTTGTTGAAAATCCACCATCTACACATTGGCACGATGGTGCGGTTGGCATGGTTGGTATTCCTTTGGCGCGGAGATGTGGCTTGCATGGAATGCCATTGGCACGGTGGTGCGGCTGGCATGGTTGGCATGCCTTTGGCATGGAGATGTGTCTGGCATGGCATTCCATTGGCACGGTGATGCGGCTGGCACGGTGATGCGGCTGGCATGGCATGCCATTGGCACGGTGGTGCGATTGGCATGGTTGGCATGCCTTTGGCGCGGAGATGTGGCTGGCATGGTTGGCATGACTTTGGCGCGGAGATGTGGCTGGCATGGCATGCCATTGGCACGGTGGTGCGGATGGAATGGTTGGCATGCCTTTGGCGCGGAGATGTGGCTGGCATGGCATGTCATTGGCACGGTGGTGCGGCTGGCATGGTTGGCATGCCTTTGGCGCGGAGATATGGCTATTAGGGTTTAGCGTGTCGAAACCCTAGTTTAAAATATGTGGCACGCGTGATTGGCACGTTTCGCTAGCATGCGCGGCTGGCATGTGTAGAGATGATGTCAGTCAGTACCGAGGGCTCTAGCGTGGAGCATGGCATTTACATAAAAAAAGGTACCCCAGTAATTTTACGCAGACATGTTGAATGGTTTAATAAATGTTCTTGTGGCGACATTATTACTCAAGTGTGACGTCACTGTTCGACTAAGGTTTTACGATTTTAACCCTAAACTAAAAACCACCATCAACATTAAGTCCCCTGCTTAGCTCGGAACAAGGGCATTATTGCGAGGTAAGCATAAGATGGTGACATACAAGGAAAATACGAAATGCCAAGTCATGAAAAGATGGTCAGGAAGATCCGTCTAACCTTTTCGAGAGGTAAGGAGAATTCGTGATTCCTGTGTTGGTGGCTTTGCGTAGATTTTGCTCGTGGTGCTGCTAGCTAGGCCGCGGAGTGGTTGGCGTTGCTGGCTTGTCTTGGCAAGCGATTGGCATGGTGTGGCTGAAAACGAAGCCGCTAGCGTTGGTCGGCTTGGAATGGGAGCCGAAGGTATTGTGCGGTTTGGAATGGAGCCGCATGCATTGTATTGGCTCGGAATGGAGCCGCCAGCGTAGTATTGGCTTGGAACAGGGCTGTTAGCGTAAACTTGGTGTGGGCACTGGCTTGGGCTTGGCATGGCGTGAGCGTTGCCGTGCTGGCACGGCACAGTGTGAGCGTTGGCATGGGCTTGGGCGCTGGCTTGGTGTGGCGTGGGTGCTGGCACGACACGGAGTGGGCGCTGGCTTGGTGTGGCGTGGGTGCTGGCACGGCACGAAGTGGGCGCTGGCATAGCGTGGCGTTGGTTTGGCACGGCGCTGGCTTGGTGTGGCGTGAATTGTTGGCACCGTGAAGCTTGTTCTTGCGGGTCCAACTGCCTTTTTTCATACATAGCTCAAATAAGAAATCATTTCCTTATTTAAATTCCAAAAGTGTCACACCTATAAAAGGGTTTGCTCTCCTTTTATCTCGTATCTTTGTTCTCGCGTCCTTGCGCTAGCGTTAGAGTGGTAGCAATAAAACGGGCAAGCATATTCCAGGTATATATTCCAGTGTTTCTCTTTCAATCTCTTTTTTTTATTGGTGCAAACCCTAGCCATAGGTGTATCTTCCATGAACTTATAGAAATATTTCAGCGTGAACACCGCAGTAATGTTAGCCACCTCAATGATTATGCAAAATAGGCGTGCACTGCCACCAATTCCTTTCCCACGAAAACGTAGTTTTTAGGGTTTCCTCCTTTTCCTTGGGGTGACTGTGTGCATAGTTTCCGCGGTGGGGCGCACTTTCTTGGTCGGGTGCGTACTTTCCGCTACAAGGTACGACTTTGGCAAGGGGCGTGCTTTCCGCGGCAACGTAGGGTTTGCCAGTCCCCATTTCTTCGGTTATGAGCGTTATGGCTTGCAACTTAAAACAAATTGGTTCGCGTCCAAAGTGGATTCTCTGTTGTTGATAAAACAGTTTTCATGCACTTTGTAGTAACTTCTCTTCGAACCCCTTTCTTTGTTGTAGTTGAAAGCGTAAGCAGCTTAAGACGGTTTCGTTAGGATGTCACCTGAGAAAATACCTGTCGCGTCTTTGAAAAATATTGGCAGCTCTAAGCCAAACATGGATGATGAATTTCTCACAATGTCCGCCACAGCTAGGAGAAATCATCCTAAGTTTGTGTCCATCCTTCTGACCGGTTCAGAGGGTGAAGGAGACACCCAGTCGGTTCGAACAGGTTGTGTAATACGATTTTGCCTTCAGAGGCAAGAGTATACTGCTTCTTCCATTGACTTCAGAATCTGTCAGAGTCTGTTGCGTTCTTTCGACAAGTGGATGCAATTCATGATAAGTCAGGATTGCGTAAAAGCAAATTTGATCAAAGCGCAAATCATTGGCGCTGTCACAGCTTCTGCGACGCTTCAAATCAGGAAAGATATCCGAGCTTAGTTGCTTGCATCTCCCGATGGTGTCTAGACACTCACACGGCCATATCCAGGTGGAGTGAAATGACTGTCTCTTTGGAAAGTGTAGCTTTCTTGCTGGACCTTCCCATAACAGGGAATCTTGATATCACCTTGTGATGAGTGCCAAATATTGCATATATTTATCCCTTTTTGTTGGCATTTAACTCATCTTTTATGCATTAATTCTACATTTTATCCCATATTCTTTATTTTCATTGTTTTCAAGAATAAATATTTTTATTAATTAATTTTGCATTTTTAGGTAATAAATAAAGTTCGGATGAGTCGCGGGGCAAAAAGAGCAGAAAAGTAGTGAAAAGCCGGGAGAAATTACGCAAGGAAACCGCGAAGAATGGTGCGCACAACCTCATTTTCTACACACAAAAGCGCATCCGTTCTCAGCCATCAGATCATTTCTCAGAAGCATCCGACGGTCGCTCCTGCATAGAGCATCAAAATCTGAAGTCTCTGCCAAGCACCACAGCGCTGAAATTCCAAGCCTTCAGATTAGATGGTAGTTGAATCCAACGGTCGTTCCATTGTTGTGCATCAAAGTTTGATATCTCCGCCTAACACTACAACACCTAACTCCATCTGGCATCGTTGATTTCGTTGTATCAAAAAATCTAGCGGTCGCTACAAGCTTCACTCCGCATCACCGTCTGATTCACCTACCAGCTTCGCATCTCGCGGCCCATCTCACGAAACATCAAGACTAGATGGATTCGCTCAACACTCTATCACCCGAGCCCTACCACCTAACCAAACAACCCCCTTCTCCCATTCTATCGAACCCATCTACCACCATCACCCCCCTCTCTGCAGAACCACCTCCTTCCCTGCCGCACCACCATCATCACCACCACTCCTGCAACAGCCACCAAACCACCAACTCTCCACAACAACCACAACCCATCACTACTATCATCACCCCTATCACCTATTACTCTATTTCAACAACTCCACCATCCTCTTCACTGTTAGGATTGGATTTGGTGAATTAGATTGATAGATGAAGCAATTGGAGGCGTGGATAGCAGCAGGAGCGTCAGAGGAAGAATGGGTCGTCGCACATGGGAGGAATTGTGCCATAAAATTAGGTAATTTGCAAAACCTAATTTCACTGAATTTGGGGGAAAATTGGGGAAAACCCTAATGATGTAATTGTGTATAAATTGGTACTATGGGTTGTGTTAGAAACCATGCTTGGAGTAGCCAACATCCAGGACTTTCATGTCCTGTTAATTTTCAATTTCATGTTTCACTGTTAAATGTGCTTATGTGTTCTTACTTTGTCACTGTTAATTTCTTGCTTATGTTATTCACTATTAATGTTAATGTGTTAAGTATCATGTTAGGTTAAATTAATTCCTGTTAGTATTTCAGTTTTGATCATTGTTAGTCAGTTAGTTATGTTCATGTGTGTTGCTGCTCACTGCCATGTAATGTTCACTGTTTTATGTAATTTGCTGTCACATTTGTTGGAATGCTAGGCTAGATATCTTAGAGCTTTGAACTAATTGTGTAATGGAAGAAATCAGTGCTTAAAGCAAGCTGATTTTCTTGCCATTCCCTGTGTATGCTTAGGTTGCACTTTGATTGAGCATTGGGAGAAACTAGTGCTCATAGCAAGCTAGTTTTCTTCCCATTCTATTTGTTTGCCTGTATTCTGCCTAGCCTTGCTTCATTTCAGCTTCACCACATCCCTGCCCTTGGCCTTAGGCCTTGGTTATCTTGTTTTGTTCTTTGCTTCTGCCATGTGTTGCCCTGTGTGTGTTTCCTTTTGTTTATTTTGTTAGCCATCTTCTTTATTGCATTATCTTTTGCTTCTTTAGTTCACTGCCCTGCAACTCTTTTGCTTCTTTAGTTCACTGCCCTGCTGTTTAGTTTTTGCTTGCACTGCTCTGTGGCTTAGGTCTTTGCCACTGTGTTGTTTTCCTTTGGCTTGTTCTGCTGCAGCTGTTGCTGCCACTTCTTTCTCCAGTACTGCTGCTGCTGGTGCCTGCTGCTGTGTTGCCTCTGCCAAGCTGTTGCTACTGCTTGCATCTGCTCTGCTGTGCACTCAAGCCCATAGCTCAATCCCATTGAGCCCAAAAGCCCAAAACAAAGTTTAAGACCTAAAGCCCATAGTCCACATTTCTGAGCCCAAGCTCAGTTCAGCCCAACAGTTCCAAAGGGTATTCAAAGCCCATTGATATTCAAGACCCCTTTGGTATTCAAAGCCCATTAGCAAATTTAGAACCCAAAATAGCTAGAAATTCCAAAACACACCCGATCTCTGTGGATCGACCCGTACTTGCACGAGCTACAACTGACGACCGTGCACTTGCGGTATTACTGTAGGCGCCCGTTTTATCACGTTAATTTTACACACCTTTCCGGACCTGCCAAGTTTTTGGCGCCGTTGCCGGGGATTGGTGCTGTGTTTTTCTTGTTGTTTTATTAGTTATTTTTGCATTTCACTGCATAGCATTTGCATCTGCATCTGCTTCACTTCATTTGCTGTTGGACCTGCTGTTCTGAACCTGTTTTTCTCTGCTGGGACGCCACCAAGGAAAAGAACCAAAACCCAACTGGGTTTTTGCAACAATATCAGAGCAGCTGGGCTGTGCTTAAAAGGTAACCCATTTAAGAGAACCCGAATTGTGGGCTTCCAATTTTTAATTGTGGGCATGTAATATTAAAGCCAATTTTTGGGCTTCTCTTATTTTCTGTTGGGTTTGTAATAATTTATTTGTGGGCTTGTTTGTTTAATTTGTGGGCTTGTTTAAATTCTTTCATTGGACTTGTATTTTGGACTCTGGGTTTAAACCCAGCTGAGCTTATAACTGATTGTGGACTTGCTTCCACTCAAGAGTGGACCTCGAAACCAAAGTTTTAAAACAAACTTCGGGCCTTAACCAACTGGGCCAAATTAAACTTTCAAAATTAAAACTTGGATTTTCGTAGGCCGCAGCCTTCATTTCATTAGAGGCTTGCACAGTGGCTTGCTCCCATTTCAAAAACCAAATTTTATTTTTTTTTCTTAATTTATTTTCTTTAAAAAAAAAAAAAAAAAAAAAAAAAAAAAAAATTGCTCCCAATTTAAAACCAAATTTTACTTTGCTCCCAATTTTAAACCAAATTTTTTGCTCCCATTTAAACCAAATTTTTTTCCCACCAAAACCAAATTTTTCCCAAAAATCCAAACCCATCAAAAACCAAATTTTTAAAACCCATTAAAACCAAATAGTGGGCTTTTGTCATTTCAAAATGGACCAACCTCGTGCTCTCCATGAATACATGTATCCATCAATACAAATTCCATTATCATGTATTGTCTTACCTCAAACCAATAACCCTTTTAAAATAAATGCAAGCATGATACAAATACTTCCTATATTTCGAGGGTTCGATTCTGAGAACCCCTATACTCATGTAAGAGAGTTTGAACAAATTTGTCGGACTATGCAACCTGATCATTTGTCCGAAGACTCTCTGAAATTGCGTTTGTTTACATTTTCTTTAAAGAAAGGGCCAAAACATGGTTTTACGGTTTGAGACCACAATCAATCACCACTTGGGAACAACTCACTAATCAATTTTTCCAAAAATTTTTCCACACCATAGGACCATCGCTATTCGTCAAAGTATCAATTGTTTTGTCCAATTGGATGAGGAACTGTTTTTCACTATTTTGACGTTTTAATGATTTGTTGAGTGAATGTCCGCACCATGAATTGAGAAGTGGAGACTTGTCGTCATCCTCTATGAGGGACTAGACTTTAAATCTCGAACCATGGTTGAATCTATGTGTAATGGTGAGTTTATTGATAAATCTGTGGATGATGCATGGAATTTTTTAGCCGAGATTGCAGAAAAAACCCATCAATGGGAATCCGTTAGGGAAACAGGAACAACACCACATGATATGAATCATCCCCATGAATTAGAGTTTTATTCTTGTAATAGCTCCGACCTTAGGATTGAAAATTATCCTAGATTGCAAAATTCCTATCATGATGATGATGATGATTATGATGTTATGTTAGAAGAACATGTCTATACTGAAAATGTTATGGAACCTTTGGGTTCAAATACATTAGGCTTCTCTGCCCCGACCTTAATGCATGATATTTCTTCTAGTGTTCCATGTGATGTTTCCCCTGATGTGCCGATACACGAAAATAAATCTGTTGATGATAATTCTGATTGTGATCTTGCCAATTTGATTGATGATTGTGAGCATGATGTGACATGTGTAGATGAGTTAGAAGATTTTGATTTGATTGATAATGATATGCCTATTCTTCTACCTAAGTCACAATCTGGTGGCCTTCCACCCAACCTAGATTTGGTTTGTACCCATATTGCAAAACCAATTTTTCTGAAAATTCCTAATCTAGGATTGGAACTGTGTGCTTCCCAAGTCCTCTTGGACTATTTTGCTTCAAAATATAACACTTTTAAAAAGCCACAGTTGGAAATTGCATGTTTGCCCATCCCGAAAACAGTCCATTATGAGTTAGACCTTTTGAATCCTGAACCCCTAAAATTGTTAGATTTTGTGCTTAAAAGTAAACCTGTTGAAAAATTTAGGTTTAGGGTTGATTCATTCGGTTTTTCACTCTCATTCCCATTTAAGTCCAATTTTAGTGTTTTAAAACTTCCTTTGTCTTTACACTTCGTCTTTTGGGTTGATCCTCAACTCTTTAGATTGTTAGTGTATGGTGAATTTTTTGTATATAATCCAGTAGATAAAATTTCTTAAAAACCCTTTTGTTCCTTTTGTATATTTTTGCTAATCCATATGATCTCGGCTGAAATATGTTGGTTTTTGCCTTGAATAACGGAGTTTTAATTCTGCTTTCGCCGAAATCGGGTATTCTCTATCCTTTTACTCTACTCAGCATGTCCCTTTCCATATACTGTTTTTTAATTCTTTCCATATTTTGAAACATTGAGGACAATGTTTAGTTTAGGTTTGGGGGTATAGAGTAGATACCATGATAATATGCCATAATTAAAAACGAACTCCTTCTTCTTTTTGAAAAAATTGAAAATTCCAAAAAAATTGAAAAATCAAAATTCAAAAAAAAATTAAAAAAAATGAAAAATCATAAAAAATGGAGCTCATTTACCTTGAAATGTTGACTCTTGTGCAAATATGTAATTATTAGGAGTCTTAGTCTAGATATTTAGGCACCCTGATTCTAGCACAGTTCACATAGTGATAAGAAATTTGCACGCGCACGATCTACCAATACATGTATGGCCTCGATCTTCAAGGTGTTGGATGGAAGTTACGATTGCCAATCACTTTAGAATACTGAACGAAACTTGACTAGCTTGTTCTTTGGTTGGTTGGGATAGAAGGTGGAGGTTACATTAAGAAAGACAACCATCGAATTTAACTGGGTGCATCAAAAAGGGCTACCTCTTGCAAAGTGTCATGTAATCTTTTGTTTCCTTTTGTATAGTATCAAAAGTGTTTCCTTGTTGAAAAAAAAAAAAAAAAAAAAAAAAAAAAAAAAAAAAAAAAAAAAAAAAAAGAACGATGTATATATTCAAAAAAAAAAAAAAAAAAAAAAGAGAAAAAAATATCAGAAAAATACAAAAAAAATCAAGTATTCCATCATCTCTTGTTCCAAAAATAAAAAGAGAATAGTCAATGTAAATAAGAGTCATGTAAAGAGTTATTTTGTTGTTTTTTGTAATAAGCAAGGAAGGGTGTATGCCATTGATGTACAACGCGAGCAATTGTGAAATACCTCCAACTCATTCACAATTCTCGTAAAGTCCGGACAGCTAGCTAGATTTCGACCTCAGTTCTTAGCCTGAGAAACTATCTCTTGGTGATTAGTAGTCATGACTTCAGATCTTTCTTTACACATGTGTAGATACACTTTACACTCTTATCACATGTCCTTATTTGTTATCAGTGCTAGGATTGTGCCTTCGATAGCTAGATTGACATCTCCATTTTGCTGTGAGCTTAACTGTTTTGCACATGTCACGTTTGATGGAATCTGAGCTTATATTTTTTCCTTAGGTTTTGTAGGCACACCTCTGGTAAACCTTCACGAGACTTAACTCGTCCACTAGGGACACTTAGTGGTTTAAAAGGCTTAGTGCATACGCTAAATGCATTCGAGAGACCAGCGACAGTGGTATAGTTAGGATTTCCTTAGTTTTGTTTTACTTGAGGACAAGTAAAATTCAGGTTTGGGGGTATTTGATGAGTGCCAAATATTGCATATATTTATCCCTTTTTGTTGGCATTTAACTCATCTTTTATGCATTAATTCTACATTTTATCCCATATTCTTTATTTTCATTGTTTTCAAGAATAAATATTTTTATTAATTAATTTTGCATTTTTAGGTAATAAATAAAGTTCGGATGAGTCGCGGGGCAAAAAGAGCAGAAAAGTAGTGAAAAGCCGGGAGAAATTACGCAAGGAAACCGCGAAGAATGGTGCGCACAACCTCATTTTCTACACACAAAAGCGCCTCCGTTCTCAGCCATCAGATCATTTCTCAGAAGCATCCGACGGTCGCTCCTGCATAGAGCATCAAAATCTGAAGTCTCTGCCAAGCACCACAGCGCTGAAATTCCAAGCCTTCAGATTAGATGGTAGTTGAATCCAACGTTCGTTCCATTGCTGTGCATCAAAGTTTGATATCTCCGCCTAACACTACAACACCTAACTCCATCTGGCATCGTTGATTTCGTTGTATCAAAAAATCTAGCGGTCGCTACAAGCTTCACTCCGCATCACCGTCTGATTCACCTACCAGCTTCGCATCTCGCGGCCCATCTCACGAAACATCAAGACTAGATGGATTCGCTCAACACTCTATCACCCGAGCCCTACCACCTAACCAAACAACTCCCTTCTCCCATTCTATCGAACCCATCTACCACCATCACCCCCCTCTCTGCAGAACCACCTCCTTCCCTGCCGCACCACCATCATCACCACCACTCCTGCAACAGCCACCAAACCACCAACTCTCCACAACAACCACAACCCATCACTACTATCATCACCCCTATCACCTATTACTCTATTTCAACAACTCCACCATCCTCTTCACTGTTAGGATTGGATTTGGTGAATTAGATTGATAGATGAAGCAATTGGAGGCGTGGATAGCAGCAGGAGCGTCAGAGGAAGAATGGGTCGTCGCACATGGGAGGAATTGTGCCATAAAATTAGGTAATTTGCAAAACCTAATTTCACTGAATTTGGGGGAAAATTGGGGAAAACCCTAATGATGTAATTGGGTATAAATTGGTACTATGGGTTGTGTTAGAAACCATGCTTGGAGTAGCCAACATCCAGGACTTTCATGTCCTGTTAATTTTCAATTTCATGTTTCACTGTTAAATGTGCTTATGTGTTCTTACTTTGTCACTGTTAATTTCTTGCTTATGTTATTCACTATTAATGTTAATGTGTTAAGTATCATGTTAGGTTAAATTAATTCCTGTTAGTATTTCAGTTTTGATCATTGTTAGTCAGTTAGTTATGTTCATGTGTGTTGCTGCTCACTGCCATGTAATGTTCACTGTTTTATGTAATTTGCTGTCACATTTGTTGGAATGCTAGGCTAGATATCTTAGAGCTTTGAACTAATTGTGTAATGGAAGAAATCAGTGCTTAAAGCAAGCTGATTTTCTTGCCATTCCCTGTGTATGCTTAGGTTGCACTTTGATTGAGCATTGGGAGAAACTAGTGCTCATAGCAAGCTAGTTTTCTTCCCATTCTATTTGTTTGCCTGTATTCTGCCTAGCCTTGCTTCATTTCAGCTTCACCACATCCCTGCCCTTGGCCTTAGGCCTTGGTTATCTTGTTTTGTTCTTTGCTTCTGCCATGTGTTGCCCTGTGTGTGTTTCCTTTTGTTTATTTTGTTAGCCATCTTCTTTATTGCATTATCTTTTGCTTCTTTAGTTCACTGCCCTGCAACTCTTTTGCTTCTTTAGTTCACTGCCCTGCTGTTTAGTTTTTGCTTGCACTGCTCTGTGGCTTAGGTATTTGCCACTGTGTTGTTTTCCTTTGGCTTGTTCTGCTGCAGCTGTTGCTGCCACTTCTTTCTCCAGTACTGCTGCTGCTGGTGCCTGCTGCTGTGTTGCCTCTGCCAAGCTGTTGCTACTGCTTGCATCTGCTCTGCTGTGCACTCAAGCCCATAGCTCAATCCCATTGAGCCCAAAAGCCCAAAACAAAGTTTAAGACCTAAAGCCCATAGTCCACATTTCTGAGCCCAAGCTCAGTTCAGCCCAACAGTTCCAAAGGGTATTCAAAGCCCATTGATATTCAAGACCCCTTTGGTATTCAAAGCCCATTAGCAAATTTAGAACCCAAAATAGCTAGAAATTCCAAAACACACCCGATCTCTGTGGATCGACCCGTACTTGCACGAGCTACAACTGACGACCGTGCACTTGCGGTATTACTGTAGGCCCGCGTTTCACTTCGCTTCATTTTTATACACCCCTTCGGGCCTGCCACCTTGTCTGAAGATGAAGAACAAATGCACTCTGCTCTCCTTGCGAAGTCAAAAGGCTTTGTCTGGAAGGAAAACAAGACGAGGTGTTTCTACAGCTGGTGGGTGTCTCAATGGTTCCCAGATGAGTCGGAGCTAGATCAAAAGAATAGTACGCTTCATGTCGCGGCATTTTTGGTTCTTTAGTTATCCATGGACATTTTTGACGACGACTGTGGTAAGAAGGAAATAAGACAGGGTCTCACTAAGTTTGCCATCAGATTAGCGAAAGGTGTTGTTCTCCCCATTGGCGGCTTGTTTCTTGGTTCTCTGTACACACATTTGGATCATCTGGTTGCGGACATGCGTGCTTCAAACGGCTACATGAAAGTGGACTCGTACATCCATGTTGCTTTTCTTCAAGCATGGTTGTGGGAGCATTTCGATAAGTGCGCTCCCAAACAGATGGCTTTACTTCTCGAGTCTTGGGGAGGTTCTAGGATACTTCGCTGGGTGAACAGGCGCCCAAAATCTGGCTCGAACCTGGTTGACTTCCTTGACAACTCCTACACAATCAACTTTCGTCCATGGGCTCCAGTGCATGGATTCATAGTTCAAATAGACACTTTTTCCTCTGTTCCTAATACATCTTTGCTTTCTGAAAAGAATACGAGCATTGGGGAGGTTGTGTTCATGCGAAATTGCACGCCTGGTTATGTACCGTCTTTCTTTCGAGGATATTGTCAGGCAATCTCTTGCAACATTGACAGGGCGGCTCGACATATGGGATATGACCAAGGGGTCCCGCTCTCTCGTCAGTCGGTCGTTCCAGAATACTTGTTGCCAGCTGCTCTTGATGCTAGTGCTCTTGCGCCGGGTATAAGTCTTCCCTTCTTGCTCTCGGCACGAAAACCGACAACAACTTCTAAGTATAACATATTCTGGTAGGACGAGTTCCTTGCCATTCATGGATTCGTGAATGACGTAGTGAAACAATACCTGTGGTAAGCCTTCTGCTGCAACTTTAGCAAGACATCCATTGTTAAGGGATCCTTCCTCTCCCAAACGGAAATCTCCTAACACGGACACGAACAGCCCCCAAAAGAAAGAGCGAAGGTCGAAAGATCGCGCGGGTGGTTTTCGATCAGATTCAACGGCCCTTGTGACTTTTAGTTCTTCCAAAGTTCGGGTATATATTCTTTTCTTTCCCACTCAGTCGGATTGTACACTTCTTTCGTTATTGAAAATCTTTCCTTATTCCTTAACCAGGGCGTGAACGCCTTTTCCCAGCTTGCACGTAGTCGGAAAACGGCGTCTCTCGCAGCAGAGGGTGGAAATGCTGAGCCTCAGAGAACGGCGGCTCTCGCGGCAGAGGGTGACAATGCCGAGCCTTCTTGCGGTGAAGAAGAGCTCGAAAAGGAGGAAAGCTCGGAATCTAGTGATGATGAAAATAGCTCTTCCAACAGCAACGCTAAGTCTTCTTCTAGTCAGTCTGAAAGTGAATCAGTGAGTCTTCCACGCATTCTTCTTCTTCTTTTCTCTCTCTCTTTTTTTTTTGAAAAATGTCTAAACCACGATATCGCAGGGAGAACCCGCTCCTGAAGATGGCCCCGAGGTGGAAAACCATGGAGATAAAGCTTTGTCTCCAACCGTGGAAGCTGCGCCTGACGACTCGGAAATGGAGGTCGATCAAGATGAATATGTTGTTGCGTCTCAAGTAGCGGAGAGTGCTCCAGCAACCGCTGACACCATTGTAGTTAGGAATCCCTTGCTAGTTGCCGGTTCGGTTGCGGGCGCCGTTTTCGCTCCTCCATACTTAGTTCCTTATCCAGATCATGTGTTGATCGGCGGCTTCAGCGTGCCAGCCAAATGCGAGACGTTATATACCAAGATATGGGAAAGGTATGGACACATCGCCACAACCAAAAAGGTTACTAGTCGGTTTGCGCTGGTCAAGCGTGTGGAGGAAGCTTTATCTTCGATTGACGACATGTGCAAAGTGACTGGCCATACCGTTTCTTAGGACGTGGTCTCAAGATGGAAGTTTCATCGTGATGTGTGCGTAGACCACTGGTTCAATGTTCCCTGGTTTGTTGAAGGTTTCTCTGAGATTGAAAAGTTGCAGACCACGGCGGCTGAAGGCCCTTTCGCGGATGAGGTCGCACAGCAGGAGGCGGAGATCAAAAGGTTGTCCACGGAGCTGAAGCTGAAACCGGGGGTCTCGAAAGCACGAAGGAGGCTTTCTCCAAGAAGAGCAAGCCATTACTAGATGGTTTTCTTTGAATGTACTCCTGTCTTCTGGACTTCTTTATTTAGGTTTCTTTTTTGAAAGGCGAACAGAGCGCCTGGTTCATGGTTCGATTTGAATTGATAGATAATCATCTCCTATGAGGGTTTTGGATTATTCTTTTGGAATGAATTGTTTTGTTTTTTTTAGAATAATGTTGTTTTTGGTTATGACTATATGTGGCATGAATACCCCAGGAGAGTCATGGAGTTGTGAATGTCGTGTTGTTAGTAGAAAGTATGGGATGAAACATGGGGATAGCATGGCTGTCAGTTTCTACTATCTATGTGAAAATTCTAGGTCGTAGAACATGCAACTCGTCTGACGAGACTTACTTGATTTTTAGAGTCTCCCAACAAAATGGATCTCCCGGATGTAAATCTGAGTTTTTGTGGGCGGTGGCGCCGTGACTGTGAAAAGTCCCCAATCATTCCAAAGTCCCCAGTCATTCCAGAGTCGTCTGATAACCGAGGCGGCGGCTATTCTGCTTCCATCATCTCGATATCTGGGTTGAAAAGATGGAATCGGAAATCGGGAAATGATATTGTGACCGATAGATTAATCTCCGACTGTGGTCGCCAATTGTTTGAGGGTGAAAACAGTTTCTGCTGATTTTGGTAATTTCGAGTGTGTGGGTGAGAAACGAGTCTAAACCCTAAACAATGTATTGCAAGGGAGTACTTTGATTCGAGAGATCAATCTGTACAAATCCGTCCTAAACCAAGAAATAGCCGTTCTAGACTTGCTTCGGTCACAAAGTGAAGGAGAAGGGTTGGTCTAGGAAGGGAAGCAGAGAGAGTGTTGAGACCAGAATAGTTGATTCGGGAAGAGTAGTTGTTTGACGACTTGTATCAGAAAGTAGAAAGCTAACGGACGAGAAAGTTAACAAGTGATTTCTGAGTGTTGTATTCTCTTGACCAAAAACTTATCCTTTGGTGGAAATAGGTGAGACCTATTTATACAAGTCGCAACAAAACGTACCCTGGACTCGTAAAAAGTGGAAACGGTTGAGTAAATGGAAGAAAGCGGTAACGCCTGGAATTGATGTTTCCATAATGAAGGACACATTTCACCATTACTTATTGTATTTACTAACCGCCTCACTCTTATGACACTTTATTGTAAAGGGCGTGGTGTACGCCGCATGCTGTAAACCTCGTGACATGTTTTGATGTCTCGTGTGTTTTGTGTAGCATGTTTCTATTGTTTGGAAAGTTGAGCTTGGGAGGCTTGCCGGCTCGGTGGTGACCTTCGACGGTCGAGATTTTGCATCTTGAGAGGAAGGTTAGCCCTTGACTGTGGTTACGTTCCGTTGGTAGCCAGTGGCGTGGCCACGGTGCTGGCATGGCTTGCGCATGCTCTTGGCTTGGCTAATTAGGGTTTGGTGTCGTGACCATAGAATTGGCATAGCTAAGTGTGCGCCGTGGCCAAAGAGTTGGCAGCGTAGCCAAAGGTTGCCACAAGTCATTTGGTTTAGTGGCGAGCTTGTACGGCTGAGATTTGCATCTCAGAAGTAATGCTAGCCGTTTGATTGTTGCAACCCTCAGTTTGGTAGCCAACGGCATGGAGGCATGGCCAGCGTGGCTTTGGCATGGTTTAGGCGCGGCCTAGCTAGGATTTTGGCATAGTTTTAGGCGTGGCCAAAATTAGGGTTTTGGCATGGTTTAGGCGCATCCAAAATTAGGGCTTGGCATTGGGCCAAAAGTTGCCACGCCTTTGGTGGAGAACTTGGACGGCTGAGATTTGCATCTCAGAAGGAAGGGTGGTCGTTGATTGTTGCAACCCTTCGTTTGGCAGCCAGCGGAATGGAGGCATGGCCGGCGTGGCTTTGGCATGGTTTAGGCGCGGCCAAGCTAGGATTTTGGCATAGTTTTAGGTGCGACCAAAATTATGGTTTTGGCATAGTTTAGGCGCGACCAAAATTAGGGCTTGGCATTGGGCCAAAAGTTTCCACGCCTTTGGTGGCGAACTTGGACGGCTGAGATTTGCATCTCAGAAGGAAGGGTGGTCGTTGATTGTTGCAACCCTTCGTTTGGTAGCCAGCGGCATTGAGGCATGGCCGGCGTGACTTTGGCATGGTTTAGGCGCGGCCAAGCTTGGATTTTGGCATAGTATTAGGCGCGGCCAAAATTAGGGTTTTGGCATAATTTAGGCGCGGCCAAAATTAGGGCTTGGCGTTGGGCCAAAAGTTGCCACGCGTTTGGTGGCGAACTTGGACGGCTGAGATTTGCATCTCAGAAGGAAGGGTGGCCGTTGATTTTTATAACCCTTCGTTTGGCAGCCAGCGGCATGGAGGCATGGCCTGCATGGCTTCGGTGCGGAGGTGTGGATGGCATGGAATGCCACTGGCACGGTGGTGCGGCTGGCATGGTTGGCATGCCTTTGGCACGGAGATTTGGTTGGCATTCCATTGGCACGGTGGTGCGGCTGGCATGGTTGGCATGCCTTTGGCGCGGAGATGTGTCTGACATGGCATGCCATTGGTACGGTGGTGTGGATGGCATGGTTGGCATGCCTTTGGCGCGGAGATGTGGCTGGCATGGCATGCCATTGGCAAGGTGGTGCGGCTGGCATGGTTGGCATGCCTTTGGCGCGAAGATGTGGCTGGCATGGTTGGCATGCCTTTGGTGCGGAGATGTGGCTGCCATGGCATGCCATTGGCACGGTGGTGCGGCTGGCATGGTTGGCATGCCTTTGGCGCGGAGATATGACTATTAGGGTTTAGCGTGTCGAACCCTAATTTAAAATATGTGGCACGCGTGATTGGCACATTTTGCTAGCATGCGCGGCTGGTATGTGTAGAGATGATGCCAGTAAGTACCGAGGGCTTTGCCGTGGAGCATGGCATTTACATAAAAAAAGGTACCCAGTAATTTTACGCAGACATGTTGAATGGTTTAATAAATGTGCTAGTGGCGAAATTATTACTCAAGTGTGACGTCACTGTTTGACTAAGGTTTTACGATTTTAACTCTAAACTAAAAACCACCATCAACACCTCTAAAAGAAACGGAAGAAAAACTTCATTAAGCGGTGTTGCGATCAAATTCAATAAATCTAGGTTATTGGTCTTCGCTGGTTTTGGTACTGATGATTTTTATATCAAACCAGTAGTGGATGTAAAACTGATTGTACTATGATGATTATCAGATACCCAATCGATTAAATTCCTTGTAAATTTAAAAACCCAAATTTCATATCCATTGGTATAAACTTCAATTTCCTGTTAGTAATCTTTTCTCCAGAGTTGAACCCTAGTAGATCCAAAACATAAAAAAAAGCCATAGACAATTCGAAGAAGATTCTTTTTTTTACTGAAATCAACTCTTCAGATTATTCGATTCCAAGACAACTAGACAAGAATGAATAAAGGAAAAAAGAGAAGAGTTTTCTGATTTTATTGTATGTGAGAGAGTAAAGTCAAACTGGTTTTGACCACCTAATTCCTCCAATAGAGATGGGAGGAATGTGCGCCCCGGTTTTAGAGGGGTGCACAAATTTGGACTCATTACCTATCATTAGTACAAAACAAAGCTAGGATAAGTTAGCCTGTGTTAGTGGTGGTCAGGATTTGTCCAGACAAAGATAAATCAAGGGTTGTGGTTCTCCTGACCACCCCCTACAACTCGCACGCGTGACATTAGTTCCAATATTATGAATGAAAAATGAATACTCAAGTCAAGATATGGATTTTCAAAAATTATAACGGGGAGGTTCGAACTCATGACCTATTGTGTTATAAGAGTTGCCTATAACCGGTGTTCCACCTTAGTTGGAATTAATAGAAACGATAAATCAACGGTGTTGGTTTGTTCGACTTAAATATCATAATTGCTTTATTAATTAGTGTTTTACTAATTGCACATTATAAATAATCTATTCATTATAAAGTGTTTTATTAATATGTGTTTCACTAATTGCTCATAATAAATGACTAATCATTTTTTAGTTATAAATGTTTTCTTAATTAATTATAATATGTATTTCCATTAATAAGTAATTTTTGATAAATAATATCAATAGACATTTTTGGCGACAATGAGTAGTAGAAGAGGTGGAGGCCGAAAGATTAGTGGTGGTTAAGGGCGGCGCCAAGCACGATTATATTTATTTTTGTTCTTTTATCATAAAATGGGATACGAAGTCCATTTTTCACATGTATCCAACTTGCCAAGAGTTTTTTCTCCCTCTTTCCTCAAAATCTTAGCTTCGCCCCTGGTTTTTGGTGGAAGAAGTAGTGACGGTGAGTGCTGATGAGTAGTGATGGACAATATTAATTTTATGTTGCCGTTACAACATCGATAACATCGTAGTGTGGAAGATGTGGTTGGTTGTTTTTAACACTTTTGATAAAGGAAGGTACCATATATTTCCGAAATGATATCATACAAGATAATATTTTCATGATCGTAGTTGGATCACCCAAATGATACCCCTGTTATCTTTGGTACTATATCGTATAAATCATGATTTTTTAATGTTAAAATAAAATTGATTGCAATACAAAAAAGAATATATAGACGGAAAAAAAAATAATGAAACCAATCAATTGACGATATTTTATTCAATCTAAACCTCATAATGGCATTTGTGATTGAAAATTAGAATTGCGTCCAACAACCTACATAGGGTGGGCGGCAGTGATGGTGGCAGTGGTGGAGTCAAAAATTGACATTGAGGAGGCCTACTTTTTTTTAAAAAAAAAGAAACATGTAAATTTTGGTGGACTAAACCATAAATATATATGGACATAATACTATTTATAAAATAAACTAAAAAATTCACGTAGTTATTAAAAATTTAAGGGGTTAGAGCCAGGTTAATCAACCCTTGGCTTTGGCACTAGGTGGTGGTGGATAAAAAAAATGTGGAAATTTTTTAGGAACCCATGTTTAGTTCATCTCTCTTTTAGAAACCCATCAATAAGATAGTATATTTGTCCAACCCAAAATACAAGATGTACGATCGAGATTACTAGCTTTAGATTGAATTTAGGTTTTCATATTTTAAGTGAGACTAAATTAACCTTTACAAATTACTGCTTATTAAAAACAATAGTTCAACTAATTATTAACAAAAATCGGTTGATTTGGATTATGGTCAATGCAGGCGTTTTTTATGGGCGTAGTTGAGGGAAGTTGAATTTTAGTCTCAACATCCCCTAATTAAACTCCCGTCTAACTCTCTCCCAATTTTCCCTTGATTCCCGCTGTCGTGGGAGAATATTCTCTTAGCCTTACTTTCTTTCCATTCTGTTCACGACCGGTTCTTCCCTATAATTTAACATGGTAACGACATCACTGTGAAGGATTCAATTATGTCACCGATTTCTATCGCGAACAAGATTTTGAATTTATCATTATTACATATTTCATGCTGAAAATAATATATATTCTCATTATTACGCAGTATTTTTGGGTGAAAGATCCAATTATCCAAATAAAGTAATAAAAATGAACTTTTTGGGTGAAAGATCCAATTATCCAATCTGACTCATAATAAAGTAATAACAATGGAATATTAGGTATATGTTCTAAACATTTTGGGCCGCGCTAAGTTTATGTTTTGAAGATGCAATTCAATTTTTGGAATTCTACTAGAAGGAATACTACGGTATATGCACAAATACTCAACCATTAATTGTTGAAGGAAATTTTGTACAAATAACCAAAAGACAAAATGTTGGATTAGAAATAGAAAATTTAAGAGAAAGTAAAAAAAAAAAAAAAAAAAACCTCTGGTGTCATGGCTTGTCTTGAACCAAATGCATTATACACCAACTCTTCTGCCAGTAAATTTCCTCGAGCAGTAGTTCCCTGTTACATTGGCGATTTGTTAAGTTGAACAACTGTGGTGGATGGTCGCGAACAATTTTGTTTGTCCTTTCCAATTTGTTTTCCACGTATTTTATGCCGAAAATGTATGATCCACCAATGACTATGTATGAATTAAGTTAGTGCAGCACCCTGAACTGAAGAACCCGTTTTCTAGTGTAGCGCAGATGGGTGATACGATCTTTGTCCATATGGTGACTCATTAGCGAGTATTAAGGCAGCTATGGGAAAACTTTATCCTGAATCTACACTAATAATGCTATGATAGATACCCGTCACCAGCTTCGCGGCCTTCGCCTCCATCTTGATTGTCTTCTTTCTCATCGTCTCTGACAATCTTCATTTTTGGTTTGCACATGAACCTGTTTTCAAAAAAGAATCATCAAAGAGATGCAACTGGTAATGATTACATTAATCACACTTAAAGTAAACAATTTCCAGGTATCGCTAGCGATAATTACAATTATCACAATAGAATTAGGTGAAATTTGCATATTTCTCTGACTTGAATTTCTTGTATATATAGAGATAATTACAGTTATCATAGCTGAAACAAGTGATAGTTGCAAATTTCACTTTTCAAGTTTCAATAATCTCATATGAATATCAAGTACCCAGAGGAAAAACATAATGATCACCCATGTTTGTCTTTTATGGCATAGTTAAGAGGATGAAAAATGGTTACTGAAAAACAAAATTGTTACCCATGTTTGTGCAATTTGGTTAATGATAAACAAAAAGTTCATTGAATCATTATGTCAAGCGCACATATAGAGCAGCCAACAAAGATTAAAATAGACTAACCAAAGCATACATAAATAATCAACATAATTTGATGTATAATCCGAAACCCCAAGAACAGCAAGATCAGTACTCAATGGGGCTAATTCCATGTAGCACCATTACATCGGTAAACAAAGAAAAACACAAAAGACACCACATACTGACCTTAAGAGTCTAAGACCATGTGATAATAGATATTTTGTTGATCACGGATCTCACCGTATCTGATAATCAAAAATATTTCTTCGTTTAGCTAAGAAGAATATGCCGTAATGAAGATATTAATTAGGTGAAAATAGGTTGTTGTTTTTTTGATGGATTATTGAAACAAGCTCTAAAAGATGAAGGTACTACTTGAGAATCAAAATTGATTTTGGGTCTTTTATGATCTACACAGTTCCGAAATCAGTAAATCAAAATACCATTTATCACATCATAAGATAATTATCACATTTTTTCTACATCAAAAACATCAATTATCACAACAAAAATCTAGGATAAGTAAATCTATCACAATTTATCTGTCAATGAAAAAAGTGAATAAACTATTAAATCACAATCGTCAAAAAAAATAGTCCGTTACTTACCTGTTTTGGCATCTCCTACTTTTCCCTTTCGAATAGAATAACATATGGTCATGACCATTATTAGTTTTAAATGAGAGCAATTCAGTAGACAAATTTGAACAAAACAAAAACTTATGATTAATTTGATTATCACGGACTATCCAAAAAAAAGAAAGAAAAAAAACCCTAATCTCAACACAATCACTAAATCTTTAAACTTACGCAACCATAGAAAACCCATTAAATCACAAATCATCAAACAATCAAAGCATGCATGGATTAAGCAATCGATTACTATCTTTCGTAGTGGTGATAAATTCACTATCACTAAAAGTAGATAAGTAAGAAGAATTTTTACCGAAAAATACACAATAGGGTTCTATTTTTGTAGTAAGTTTACCGTGAAAACCAGCTCTGTTTTTTTTTTTTTTTTTTTTTTTTTTTTTAGTTTAGCTTGAAGAAAGAAGAAAGAAGAAGCAACAAGAAGAAGAAACAGATGGAGAGAATATGACACGCGTCTAGAGGATATTGCGGGACGATAAAAACTAGGTGAGCTTAATTTTTGGGATTTTCCTAAATTATTGGTTTTTTTGACTTTTTTCACCGTAGACCAAAATTGGATAATTCCTAAAATAAAAATAAAATAATTACTATAGTAAAAGATCAGTATAGTAAAATTAGTAGTTTTAAAACTAATTTTAGGCTTCTAATATAGGGTATCTTAATGGTGGGCTCCTAATATAAAAAATTCTAAAATTGGGCTAGCCATATTTTTCCCCTAAAAAAATGGATTAATATGGTTTTATAGTGGTGGAGGGTATTGGTGAACAAAAACATATTATGCTAATTTTGTAATGCCAAAGAATATGTAACGTCATATTATAAAGTATAAAACGTGGCTGATCATTCTAATGTTAAAATAAACTCGATAAAACACATGTCCATTTTAAAAAATTGGTGCAATCAATTGCCATGTTATGTAATAACTAAACGAACGACACGAATCAAGATCAGAACATATGAAATTATTTATTATCGATTTGTCTATGTAAAGAGTGTTCATGATTTGTCCTTGGCAAAGATAAATTTATCGATGGGGTTTGTTTAACACAAAATTGGTTAAAAAGACCAAAATTAATAATTTCTGGGTGCAAAAGACACTTAGATTTTGATACTGTTTAAATGGACAAAAATATAAAAATAGCCTGGATGTAACCAGTTTCATCCTACCAATTTTCAAATATTTTTTCTTATTTTTAATTTATATCAGGATGCATCCAGTTTCATCCTTACTATTTTTCAAGTTTAAGCCAGGATGAATCCAGTTTCATCCTTGCTATTTTTTTTGTGTCCATTTCGCCAATACTAATTTTTACTCGTCCATTTGAACCATATTTTAAAAAATTTTGGACAAATGACTCATTTTCCATTTGTTTAATTAAACCATTTTTAAATACTTTATTAATTAGTGTCTCATTGATTGTTCATAATGATTAATTAAATTTCTATTATAAATGTCCCTTTAATAATCTAACATAAATACATAATTTTATTAATAAATAATTGTACTAAAAGCTATATTAATTCTAATGGTGGTAGTGGAAGTAGGGTTAGTATAAACGGTGGCGGGTGTTTGTGAATGGTGGAGGCGGTAACATTGCTATTGGTGGAAGAAATAGTGGCAGTGGATGGTTTTTATGGTGGTGGGTGTTGGTAATAGTATTGGATAATAATAGTTTTTGCTTTTTAGTGAGTTTTATTGACCGAGTAAAAAAAAATCTTCACAAAACATGCAACATTGTATTGTGAAAGATGTAATTGGTTGTTTTTAGCACCATTGATAAGGACAAAAATCAAATATTTCGAGGATGATACCGAAACGTATAAGAAAATATGATCATGACGGTTGGATCACCGAAACGGTATCCGTATTATATAAAAGCAATTGGTGTGACAGCGTAAGAGAACATTATCGCTCTCTCAAGTACTATTACATTTTTTTTCCTGAAAGACCATCAATGTCGAGTTGTTTCGCGACAACTACTTACAAAGACAACAATTGTTTGAAAATATTTGTTTGTTCATCAAAATCATCATAAAAAACTCTAAATCATAAATCTAAATTTCGCCTCTGATGTTTATAGAATATTTTTTATATTTTACATTCTCAAATCATGCGACCTCTTGATTACAAATCAACAATATCAAATTACGGATCAATATGTATAGGTTTCATTCACTGGGTTAGAAGGTAGAGTAGATACAGATGGGTAGATCACATAGCAGAACATGACTCAGAATACTTCAATAATTTGGTCAAGAAATAAGGTCAAAAATTTAAGATTAACTTTCTACAGGATTAATTAGATCGGCTTTGATAGGAGCCGGACCGACTAAAATATGGATTAATAATAATTTCCACGTAAGACAATTTCAAAACATAGTTTGGCTAACTCTGCCTATGTAAAGAGTGGTCAAGATTTGTCTTTCCTCAATTGCTATGTTATGTGAGAAGAAGGTGATATCTAAGATTGAGGTACAATTCAAATCCATTAGATTCATACCATTTACAACTGGACGCCTTGAAAAAAATTGACGTGTTGTTGTTATTATTACAGGTAAGGGATACATTGACCACACTTGCGCAAATAGCTCACTTCGCAAATGATTGATGTTGCATGTACTGTCTAGAATGCAACAATGAATTTGAGGAAACAAGGCACCAGAAGCAGTGTCCGGAGTATTTTGGATATAGTAACTTAGACCCGATGAAATACTCATGTTCTTTTTCTTTTTAGTTTTTCCACAATCTATTTATTTAAGAAAAATGAACATTGCAAATACATAATATCAACAAAAATTAGACAGATTGCGTTTGATAATAATGGCTACTGATGGTCCGAAAACGACAAAAGAAATGAATTGTTGTAGAAGAATTGTTGGGATATACGATGGATTACTTGATACGAATGAAAGAGGTATAACTATTTCGATTACAGTAGAAGATGACATCAAGTTTAAAGTTAGTAACAAACATAATATGGCTAACTAAAATGTTAAAAACAAACAGGATATATAAACTTAGAAAGCAGTGGGACTTGAAGATACCAATTTTGAAAACTACAATCTTAGAAAGCAACGATCCACAATACCATAATTTTTTTTTTATAAATATTCAATGTAGAAGATGTCAACTTTTAGTAAAGGATCTATTGACAACCTATAAATTTGAAATAGGATCAGGGAGTACAATATGTGTTCAAGGTTCTTTATGAGGTAATGTGTCGCCAGATTGTATTCCAAGTGAAGGTAGGAACATATGGAAGTGACAAAATGTCCAAGACTTTTGAAGTTACCAAAGCCTTCGTTAAGACGAACTGTTGGGCACAATATTTTGTTGAAGATTTAATGGCAGAGGTTTGCATATATACAATCCCTTCGAAAAGGTAATTGGTACACATTTTAAACATTGTCATCTGATGGGTGTTGAAAAATTACAGGTAAATCATGTCACATTGGAGAGTTTGTATCATCCGTTCGATGCAAAAAAATATTATTCTCTGCCTATTTGGAGAATCGACAACATGACCATGATAAATGAGTCAGCTGGAGCGAAATAGTAGCATGGGGAGACTTTTATGGACGATATTGATTAGTTAATTTCACTGAGATGAGCGCTGCTAACGACATATTTCTAAAAAATATTTAAACTTTCATGTTCATGTAGAGCATTATCTCATTATAAGCAATGAACCTAAATAAAAAATTGATTGGAAGTTAAGATTATATTTCTTTCGTTTGAGCAAATCTCCGGCGGTAAAATATTAAAGGAAAAAAACAAGAAAAAAAGAGAGGAAAATCCCGACTATTTTTATGACAAACCCGTATTAAATCATAAGAAGTTGATAAGTATTCGGGACACAAATTATACGATATATTAAAAATGAACCAACATCATGGCCCGTGTCGTTACGGTACCGGTTAAGGGCTAGTCATTAGTAGAAAACAAAGCTAGGATAAGTTTGTTTGTGTTAGTGGTGGTCAGAATTTGTCCATACAAAGATAAATCAAGGGTTGTGGTTCCTCAGACCACCCCTTACATCTCACACGTGTGGCTGTAGTTCTCAAAAAGATAAATCAATGGTTATAGTTCTGTAGGCCACACCCTACTACTCGCACGTTTGGCGGTCCTATGAAACCAAGATCTCCAATGTGTTCCGTTTTAGTTAATGAGAAAACTGTTCGTCTTTCATAGCACGATCTCATTCTTATTCTCTTCTCCCTGCTCTATAACGCGTCTCTGAATTGCACTGGATTTAAATCGTAGAGGTAAATCAAATGGTATGCTTCTCCCACTTATATTTATTGATAATGAAACGCCTAACTCTCCCTTATGTTAATCGCTCGAATTCTGTAATCTCGCTCTCTCATTCTTCCAGTTCCACCACTAAATCAAATCCAACCTTATGTGTACATCTTCAGGTCTTTATGTTCAGTTGATTTCAAGAGTTCAGTTAGTTCGGTACAGATTGGGTAACCTGGAGTTTTTAAATCCGCTGATTTGAAGAAGATTTCTCACCGAAAAACATTCAACCAAAACAACAAAGATGCTCAAGATTTCTCTTAAGACCCAAGTTGATGTAATCGTATATCTGTTGTTAAGTTTCTTATTTTGATTCATTGGTTTGGTAAGAGAAGATGAAGGGAAAAAAGAAGAGCTATCCAACTCACATCAATTTCCATTATGAATAATCCTCTTAACCAAACGTAAGTTTATCAGTTCGGAGTTCTCTAGGGAACTGCTTCATCTTTCGTCTCCCTCTCTACAAATTTTTTTAAGGGATAAACTATTTTTATATGCAATATTGAGTTTATTTGATTGATTATGTATATGGGTTGATTGGTGATTTTAATTTTACCTGATATCTGTTTGTGTTCACTTTATCTCCAACCTGAGGTGTTTCTCTATTTGTTTCATCCCCTTAGGCCTTAACATCTCTTTTATGTTCTTTCTATTTAGGTTCATAAGTTGGCTGATAAATGAGTTCCTACTTTTGAGTTGAGGAAGATCTTTAATTGGTTTAAACCAAATAAAGCACATATATCTTACATTTTAGGTGTATCCTTTGATGGGAATTTGTTTGCACAATGTTGTTTGGCACATATCTCAGTTCATTTTTTAGTGCTTACTATTGCAGGCATGTTAATTTGTGGACTTTGTTAAATTCCTCTGATGATTTCAAAGCTCTCTCATTTGCTTTGATTTGATGATAACTCTAATTTGTATCCTGTTGTTAGCTGGAGCGCAGTTTCTTATACAACTAAACCCTCATAAGTGTTTTAAACTTCAAGAGGGTCACTCGATTGGTTTTCAACAACCCAAGGTAATTTGATCTGATGACTCTTCTTAATTGTAACTTTCCATTGTATTATTGCATTATTTTACTGGAATTCATTAGTATTTGAATAATATAATTTTCAAGTTAATGTTTAGCATTACTATGGTCATTGACTCATTATGTCATCCTAAATCGAATGACAACTGATTGAATCATCTTGATTGATTTTCTTAACTTTATTTTTGCTTTAGAGCATTTACGAAAAGAACAATTTGGGAAAGCAAAAACTGCTGATTTTATAAGAAGTCTTGGTGCTTCAGGATCCTGTTGTATCCACCAAACTTGGTTTCATTTCTGAATAATATTTTCAATTTTTTGATTTTTATAAACTCCTCCACTTTCAGTTGTGGAATGTGTCACAACTGGTGATGCTTCAAATTGTAAATGCATGGATTAATGAGGTAATTTGGAATTTTGTATTGGTTTTTCGCAAGGACCCCAGTACTTTTGCCTGCTGATTGTCTTTATGTACTTCATAACATCAGAGAATTGATAACTTAGACATCGCTAAGGTTCCCAAAAAATATGAGCGGTGTAAGATTTTTGTTAAACATTGGCGAATGGTTGTCGATGACGATGATTTGGAATCCCGCTTAAAGTATGTTGAGCGCAATCTATAAATTCATGTTTATTGTTCTTTCGGTGACATTACGAAGTTTGAAGCATTTGCTTAACACATAACAGGAATGAATCATGTTAAAACATAAAACTCAGCTGTGAAGTTGTATGAAATTTCATGTTTCATCATTATCATGCAGTACTGATAAGGATGCTTCAGATGATTAATTGCATCGAGGGGATGTTTATGTCATTACTACAATTTCTATTTTGAAAATCTGTAACAACTCTTAACTGATTGATAGAATACATCCCACTAATGGTAATTTGACTATAATTTGAGGTTTGCTTTTGATATTTACTTTCTACATTACAAATTAGTTAGTCAGAGCATAATTTCAACTGCAGTTTTTGATTACCTGAATTGGGGTCACAATTTTTCTTTAAACTCATAATTGAAGTGAAATGACATACAAGAGAAAATGATTTGATTGAAATAAAAAATTAGGTGGTAAGTTGTCGTAAAATCTAAACAGTCGATGACCGTGGTTGTTCTTGACAATTAGCAGTGACAGATTGGACGGATTTTTGGAGTGTAAGGTCAGATATATGCATATACAATATAATGGGTAGGGTAACAGTCATTATACAGACTTTATATGTTGTCCTTTAAAAATGGATACTATTTCTTGGTATATAACATATTGTATATATCAATGTCAAGAACAAGAGTATTTTATGGTTGGCCACATTTTATAGTTAATTATAACTAAAAAGGTTTGTGCAATACCGGTCCTGACAGTGGAAGCAAGAGAGTTCTTTCAAGTTTCGTATACTTACGGTAAATGTGGTTAAAATTTTGAATACAAAACAGACTGAAGTTATATACATTTTACTGCATATCATGTTATTTTAAGGAAGCCCTGGACATTGTTTACTTTTTATTTTAATAATAAAACCAATTCATTGACAGTTCTAATTTCATCATTAATGTAGCAAATGGCGGATACAAAGAATGGAAATGGATATGGCAGAAAAGAAAAGAAACAAATGACTCGTAAGGAAATCGACACGGAACGTAGAGGTCAAAGAAGGATGGCGAAGAGGCAAGAGAGGAGAAGAGCAACGATGGACCAGAAAACAGAGGACGAGCCTAAACATCGAAAGATATCTGAGTATTGAGGTGGAATAAAAGTATTGGCTGGAAAAGAAATGGAGGAAGACGAAAATAAGGCGCAAGACGGGATGTCTGTGAAAACATAAGAGGACAAATTTCATAAAATGAAAGGCAAAAAGTCCAGATAAAATAGAAAGAAGACATGGCAGAATGTTGAATAAGTGCCGGGCTGGTGGAAGTCAGTCCGCAACGAAAGAAGAATATGCAGAACATGGGGATAGTAGTCGATGATGGGTTCAGAGTTTATGGATCAGTATAACATTGTAACTATTATCTTGGCTTTTTCTTTTTTTTTTTATATATATACAAATATTTGAGATTAACTGATAAGTAGGGCTGGCAACGGATAACCGATATCCGATATCCATTTCCGAAATCCGACATCCTATAGAATTTAATCCGACATATCGGATATCGGAATCGGATATTCTATCGGATATTTCCTCTTAACGATAACTGTATCGGAATAGGCTGCTTCCGTTAGGTTAATATCCGATATCCGATAACTTAGGGGTGTACTTGTAATTTCCTACCCCTAGGTATTATCTATCGACTGTCGGAGAACCTAATCTTCTCTATTCTCTAGTCTCTCTAAGCGTTTTTCACCCCAACACGGAAGACTTAGAGAAGAGATTCGAGAAGTTTGAGAAGATTGATAGAGAGGAACTGAGTGACCGAGTGAACTACATCTATTTGATGAAGAGTGTGATGATCAGAGACTCTCAGAGAAGTAAGTCATGAACCTAATCTATTGTTTCAAAGTCAGGTTTCATTTTCCCCCCAAATCGATTGCATATTTTGATGTTCTTCTAATCTAATCGAAACCCTAAGGAAGTCATGAATGTTTCTATATTTAATTTTGAGATTCTGAAAATCATTTTTTTCCAGAGAAAATTAGGGTTACTAATGCATTTAAAAAATTATCAAGTTTTGAAGTTTATAAAGATTATAGGAAATTGGTTTCCGAATTCACTAAAGCTGGTTTATATGAGAAAAATGGTCATGGGGTTGCAATTTCTGTGATTGTTATTGTGGTTTTGCTGTTTCTAAGTATTTATGGTATTTTAATGTCTGATAAATTTTGATGATATCTATCATGATTTTGTTATCTTTGCGATGTAGTGTTTGATAAAATTGCTCACCCGAATGTGAAAATATTTAGTGAATTAGTCTTTGAGACGCATATGTACCTAACATGATATTATTTTTCTAGTTGCAGAAGCATAGTCCTGGAAGACAATGAGACGTTCAAGAGATTTAAAAGGTATCTTTCTTTGTCAATCCTGCTGAATTGTTGTTTGGTTTTGTTGTAGTCGTTGTCGTATCATTCATTGCATTGGTGGAGATATTATTTTGTTTAGTCTGTCATGTATGCATGTTTTTAGCTATGTGAGGCCTAAATAGCTAGTTGTAACTTATCTACTTATCTTATTTTATAAAATTAGTTCTGCAGTTCTGCTTTTCTGCTTTGGGTGTCTCTGCATACTATCCAAAGCTATTCTGCTTTGAATTGGTCCCTTTTCTGTCATTGAGTTCAGGATTCACCTGATTCAGAACTCAATCTTTAAAAGTTATTCTACAGAATCTATCTTTTATATTGTGGTTGGTTAGACTCGGTAACAGTTGGTTAAGGAAATTTTGTGAACATTCTTATCAGTATTTGGTGAAGTTATATCCCAGTGCTATTTAATTGGTACTTGTTTAAGCTCATTTTATAAACTGGTACTTGTTTCTTCTCTGTGCACTCAATTTCTGTACAATTATCTAGATTGTGTGTCTGTTCATTGTCTGGTTGATATTTGAGAATTGTAGCACACTGAATTCCAATGGCTCGGCCTAGTTTCCACTAGTGCATTGTGGCCTGTCTTGAACTTAGAATTCTGAAGTTATATCTGGTTGTTTAAGTTGTTTGTACGTGACAAGTCTAGAACTCCTCTTGTTGTGTACAGTCAATCTCAGCTATATTTTGAATAGTAGTAGCAGTGTCAGTGTCGTTGTGAGTGTTTGTAAGAGGGTAAGAAGACTAAATCATTAACATGAGTCTGCAATTAGCCATCATTCTTGCTTCTGATAAGTAGTTCTCTTGCTCAATTATTGGATCTTTCAGTCATGAAATTCTTGAGGGCTAGAGACATTGTTCATTGGATAATGGATATAATGAATATGTTTTTATGGTTTTCATAGTGATATTTGGTATAATTTAGTAATGGTAGTGCAGCTGATGGCTAATAGCTTAGTGATTGATGACTGCTGTCTTATATACCCTGCCATATGTTAAAACAATTATCTTCAGTTTGCAGAAAACAGATGGAAAGAGTTAATTTGATAAGTATGTATCTCAGATAAATATTTGATAAGCATTGCTATGCTTAAGTGATTGGCTGCCAGACTTCTTTGATGCAGGTAAATATTTGTTTCTTTTCCTTTGCTTTTTTAGGTACCAAAATCTTATCTATTGTAAACTTCATTAGTACTATATGACCAGTTTCATGAGTTCTCTTGTTCACTCAAGGGTATCAATCTGACAGATTATTAACCTTGTTAGGTCTTCTGTGCACTGACCATGATAATATTAACCTAGGTCCACTGCATCTCTTAGAACAGAACCACAATTATATTGTACTGCTCTCTGAAACCAGGTCTTGACAGATGAATAAATCAATTGTACTGCTCTCTGAAACCAGGTTTTTGTGAATGCATATATGGAAGTCGTCGACTGAAGTTGATGCAACATGCAACCAGCAAAGAAGATCCAACCTGTTTGAGTGTAGTTTGTTTTTGTTTGTAGTTGCAGATTCTTTTGTTTGTTTTTTCATGTGTGATGTGACTGAGGTGTTTGTGTGGTTTGCTTTTCTTACACTGAACAAAAAAGACTCTATTAAGAAACTTAAAAAGCTTAAATTTTCAGCATTTGTTTCTGTGGGAACAAAATCGGATTTTAACGAATAAAAATCCGATATCCGATAGCTTAACCTTAACCTTTACCTTATCGAATTGCATTTTTTGATATCCTCCGGATGTTATCGGATATCGGATATCCGATAACCCTTAACCTTAGCCTTATCGGTTTGTCAAATATCCGACGGATATTTATCCATTGACAGCCCTACTGATAAGGCTAATCTGTTAATTGTTGCTAGGGGGTGCTACTACTTATCTAACCATGGTTAGTTTCATAAGTGTGATTAATCAAGACCAAGTTTTGGGTATGGTGATATCAATTGGCCTATTTTGGACCAAATCACGGACTTCATTATTTACCATACATGGATAAGCATATTCATGCCTTAACGTGGTGATATGTGTTGAATTTTATAATTCAAACA
Source organism: Papaver somniferum (assembly GCF_003573695.1). NCBI lineage: Eukaryota > Viridiplantae > Streptophyta > Magnoliopsida > Ranunculales > Papaveraceae > Papaver > Papaver somniferum. The sequence goes on from NC_039367.1 coordinate 59,706,706, forward strand.
AAGAGACGAAATCACGAACTATGATAGTATTTGAGAAATACATGGAGTATGTGTTTTCAGTTAAGGTCATTTGTTTTGCTAAATAAATCCGAAGAATAATAAAAATAAAAATTACTGTGCTACATAAGATTTTTCAGGTATCACACTCATGACCAACAAAATGCACGTGTTGTTATGGCACGGGTTAAGCCCTAGTTGCCAATAAAAAGTGATATAACTTTGAAAACAAGATGAACTTAGACAGGTGATAACAAAAACTTTCACTCAAAACACAGGTGCATAAAGAAATATTCAAAGTAAAAATTATGAAAAATAATTTTTTGTTAGAAAATAAAAAATGAAAGTAAAGTTTCACTTAGGACAAATCATCGTTTAAAACATAGATGCAAAACAAAATTTCACGATGAAAAGTGTGAAAAAAAGGAATTGGTGAAAAAAAAAGTTAAAAATCAAAGTTCCATTATATCCAGACAAATATGAAATGTTAAAGACATGATAGGAGTAGTTTGGGAGGCATTCGACAAACTTGAGAAATTTCTTCCACTCGTTCAAGTTGGGCAGCCGTGCTAGACACACTGAAGGTCTACACCGTGATTTTTCCCGAGATAGGAATTGACGGAAGAGATTAAAACCTCTCATCATAGGGATTAGAAATGGGCAGGATGGGTCCCGTTTTCTATTTCACTCGAGACAAAACTCGGTGAGTCTTTCTCGGTGAATCTATCTTTGTTGGGTTGTTCTTGATTAAAATCAACATATAGAAAGTTTAGCGAGATTAGACACAAACTAAAGATAGGTGGAAATAAAAGGGCCTGGGTCCCACTATGTAATTCCATATTTATGCAACAAATAAAATAACAAAGTAGACTGATAAGACCTTTCGGTCTCTCTCTCCACTCTCTCTACATACCAAAAGAAGGAGAGCCAATGTAGTGGTCTTTTGTTATTGTGTCATCATCCAGAATTGGGTAATTTGAAGATGTCATTTAATCGTTCGCCCTAGCAGTGTCATAGGTTTCGCATTGCCATTAGTTGTTGCTGCAGCTTACCTGCTGCTTAATTTTAGTTTTAGTCATTTCGTTTTTCTGTTATATTTTGTAAATTTGTATATAGTTGTTAAACAGATTTGCTACATACACTTCGAAGTGTACACCCCGATGACAGAAATGTCACTTTCTCTGCATTGCGATAGGGATGGGCAGAAGTGGGCCCCACCCCATCACTCACACGGTACCCAGCTCAGTACCTTTTCTTCGGTGCACCGGCTAATCCGGGCATGATTTTCTGCATATCAACTTTACAGCTCCTTGATTTGATGTTCTACAGCTGTGAAGAAACCCTAGTCTTATCTCTCTCAATCATAACTTCTAGGGTTACAGTATTTGATAAAGGAGAAGATAAGATGGAGAGAGATAGAAACTAGGAGATTGATTGAAAGAAGCTGATAAGGTGGCTATGCTCAGAGGTGATCAGGGATGGAAGTGATGGAGGGAGGTGAAGTGATGATGACATATGGCCTAAAGAATGCATCATTTCGGTTGATGATGACATATGCACAAACCAGATTATTGTGCGATAGCTGAGAGATGGAGGTGCGGTCACTTGGTGAAAACAATGCTTCATTTCAGTTTAAAAAAATATATCCCCAAAGTATGAGGTTTTTATCGTTATATAATCGTTATGAAAAAGATTATATTATATCCACCGCGAACGAGGAGGACTATTATTTCTTTTGAAACATCCTTTCTCATAAGTGGTTTGCATCACTCCAAAATGCATGTACCAATCAAGACATGTATGTTCCAGAGCTCCAAGACCAAGAGTACTTCAGAGTTAAGCTAAGGTTATTTTGGTGACCATCCAGACTCTTTTTCCTTTTAAAACGAAAGAGGTCGGCAACCATGGGGGTAAATGATCCCCTCTCCATACCCTCATTGACTTACTAATCGTATTATCAGTTGCATTTCATGTATTCGTGGATGTAGGTAGTTGATGTTGAACCACGTTACGTACTTGTCGAATCTTTTATTTACTATCTCTGCACTTTATTTTCCTCTATATTCAATTCATGTTTTCTACTTCTAGATTAAATGGCAGTTCCGATATTCGTATACTGAATTGCATCTCCCACACCCAGTACATTAACCTAAATCATTATTACAGATAAAAAAACATCAGCAAAAGCACAAAACCCTTAACTTTGTGAATGCTCAATACTAATGCTTGATCTCCAATGTATTCTTCTTGATCAATAGCGTTCGAAAGCACACAAAACTTCCAACTTTGCGGATGCCCAAGAATCGTTCAATTTACCTTCCATTGGAGGCAAATACTGTTGTCAGAGAATCGTTCAATCTTCTATCTTAATGCTTGTTAATAATTTTTAAAAACTTCAGTATACTCATCTTTCTTCCTCGCATCTCTGACAACAGTATATTGCTTCCAATGGAAGGTAAATACATTTCTGCTTTGACCCTTTTCTTTTACAAGCATCCTGTTTTAACGAAGTAATTGTTTTACTAATTTCTTCAATAGGCATGCAGTTAACCGGCCACAACCTCACTTCACCTTATAGTTTCACATGGAGGATTGAGAAAGTTTCTGATTGATTGGAATTTTGTTTCACACATTGTTAAGAATTTTGTTGAATTTATAAAAGTATCCGACATTGTTCACTTTTACACTGTTGTTTTATTTAGGCTAAAAGAGCAACTCAAATACCAAGTGTTACTATAAGATTTTTGTTGGACCATTATGCGGTGTTGCAAACGACTTGAAGAAGTTAATGACGGATGAACACTTAAAACCCTGGAGAAATTTCCATTTGATCTTTCAGATTCTTGAATTCGCTGTAAACCATAGGGGAATATATGGAAAACCGTGATAACAAGGCATTTGAGTGTTTCAAGTCTACAATGGAGTTGTTGATAGTTATCTTTGGTTTGTAGCTAGTCAAGAAACTGAAAGATCAAAACATCATCGTCCATCAATACAAAAAATGGGTACTAAGAATTTGTCTGACAAACACCATCAAGTCGACATATATTATTGTTAGTTAATGTGATGTGCAGTTTATATTCTTCACATGAACTATTATGTTAGTTTATATTCTTCACATGAAGATTGATCACGTGAAATGTGGTGCAAAAGATAGCATGTTCTGCGTAGTTCTCTTATATGATATTTCAGAAAATATATTTACATATATATATATATATATATATATATATATATATATATATATGTGTGTGTGTATGTGGACAATTACAACCATCGATTTCGCTATCCGGCGGCTCGGATCTCTTGGTTATATGTTTTATATAAAAGTATATGGCCGTCCATCGGATCGTTGGGTTTTCTGATATGGTTAGGCTTCATAAGATATCTTCACGGTTCTATATCAAGAATAAATTCCGAAAAAGAAAAGAAAAGGATTTCCTTATTTATGGGTTTCCTATATTAATAAAGTTTGTTATTATTCCAAATCAGTTTTTTTGTTTATATAATGGTTAGGTTTCTTCGAATTAATCGCGTTGAATTATAAAAAGGTAAACATATGGAAACCCTATAATTTTATCCTTAAGAATTTTCTTTGCCTTTTTTTCCATCTAATTCAGTTCATGACCCTGATCTAATCTCATAACCCAGTTTGTTTCGATTTTGCATCCATCAACACCACAACGCAAAGAGTATTCTTCGTAAAAAAATTCACACCTTACGTCGTTGTTCTTTTGGTGTTTAGCCCTATATATCCGGTTTGCAGCTAATTCTGAATTGATTTTGGATATGGAGGTGGTAATGTATCTGGATTGAAGAATGTTTTATTGGTTATATGTCGTGATATCCTGTAGTATTATGCAGCTTATATGCTGCATCTGCGGCTTGGAAGAATGAAGGTGTATGAATGATTTAAGGTAATCCTCTACTGTCAAAGTTATATTATATCAGTCGATACTGAAATCTGTTATTATCTGAGACAAGTCCAGCAAAGTTCATGAGTGGTGAATTGACAGGATGTAAATGTATATTCAAGTCTGGCCTCTATCATCCGAAGTAACCCTTTTATTTGTTTGTTTGTGCAGCTCTGACCTGAATGAGGGTAAATGGCATTTTGGATATGCAAGTATTATGTCGGTGAACTCAACTCTGGCTTAGCTCATGGTTAATTTGCCATGTCTTTTTTTTAAATGCAACCACACCTTTTGTAGAAGAATAAAATCCTTGTCGAAATTCTATTGATCGTGTACTGGTCATTTAAAGATGCAAAAATTATGTTAAACAAAAATGCAAGATTGCTTGAGTGGCTGCTTGGTTGGGCTTTTAGTTTTTTTTCTTGGGCTTGCTTCCCGTATTCTTTGGTTATCGAATTCACCTAATCTGATATGATTCCTCAAATTCTTTCATAGTTGTACAGCCTAGCTTCGCAGGATTCGAAGTATCTAGATACAAAGATAACGAAAACACCAATAAAGTTGCAGCAAATATGGAATGAGACCACGAAATAAAACAACCAAGACTCTTAATCAAATGTTTGCTAACAGTGAAGGAACAATATATAACTAATACACGCGATACAAAAAATCAAACAAAAGATCAAACTTCACTTAATTGATATCATCCAATGTCATGGATCACTTCCATATATCCATTCCAATGGACCTAAATTTTTCCAACAGTCTGCTCGGATGTTCCTGCCTATCCACTTTAGACTTCGGCGCAGTAATTTCTGATTTCAGAGCAATAAGCTGAGTTTTCGACGACTCCTTCTCTTTCTCTAATTCAGAAATGCGAGATTGAATGACTCCTAGTTGAACCATTTCATCAGCGTTTATAGCATCCAATTCATTCTCCAATTCTCGATCTTTTTTAGAAAGTTCAACTAATGAATCAAATCTTTTTCTTGATTTCTTAACATCATAGCCCATTTCTACTAGATTCACCAGTTGTCCTCTAATATTATCTTCGTCTTCATGAGATGGAGTTTCACCTAAATTCTGAATTTGTTGAGTTAATTTCACAAATATTACATCGAATCCTTCCTCCATTTCTTCTTGTTAGATTTTTGGTTGAATTAATATGATGATTTAGGAAGGATTTGATAATGGATAAGTGAAGCACACAAAAACAAATTTAGAGCAAATACAACAAATCTTATTAATTGATAGTGAAACAAATGCTTCAAAAGTGAGTGAAGGTTTGGTGATACAACCAAGAATGAGTGAATAAACAAATGCTTCAAAAAAAAACAAAAATGAGTTACAGAAATATTTGGTGTACCGCGGCAATGCACCGTGACGTGCACCGTGATATTTGGTGTGAGAAGAAAAAAGGTGGTGGACCCCACCCTTAATCCCACCCCCTGCAAATCTCCCCCGGAGCTGCCCTAATGGCCCTTGGATCCGATCACGGTGCACATTACGGTGCATTGCCGCGGTATGTGTACCATTTCTGAAATGAGTTAATCCGAATGAAAATGATGGACGAACCACGTTTCGTTTGATCCACTCATACGGATTGAGAAAATATCTTGACGGATGAGATTGTATTTGGGATGCTCATACGGATTGAGAAGCATGTGTGTTTCTCCTTGTAATAATAAAAACTCATGTGTTCGGTTTAATTATCAACCTTCGACATGAAAAAAAAATCCAAAAAACATATTAATAAATTTAGGAGATTGTTATATAAAAAAAATCCAAAAATGTATATGAATGAATCGGGAAAATGAAAAATGAATTCGATAATTGGTGTGTTTCTTTGTGCTTTCTCATTGTGCTTTTGTGCTTTCTCTTTTTGTGCTTCCGGTTTGAATTCCGACTAGTCACATAGGTCATGAAGCAATTTTGACTAGTCGTACAAGTCATGAACTTAAAATGTGGTATAACAACGTACAAACTATGAACCAACAAACTCTGGGAGGGTTCGGACTTCAAACTTAGCATGATACATCATCGAAATCGATAAATATGAAGCAGAGTGTCGATTCAAACTTCAAAAGTTGGTATAACGACATACAAACTATGAACCAAGAGGCTCCATGCGGGTTCGAACTTCAAACTTAGCATGATACATCATCGCAATCGATAAATATGAAGCTCAGTGTCGATTCGAACTTCAAATGTGGTATAACAACATACAAAATATGAACCAAGAAGCTCCGGGAGGGTTCAGACTTCAAACTTAGCACGATATATCATCACAATTGATAAATATGAAGCAAAGTGTCGATTCGAACTTCAAAAGTGGTATAACGACATACAAAATATGAACCACGAAGCTCCAGGAGGGTTCAGATTTCAAACTTAGCATGATACATCATCGCAATCGATAAATATGAAGCTCAATGTCTTCGAACTTCAAAAGTAGTATAACGACATACAAAATATGAACCAGGAAGCTCCGGGAGGGTTCTGACTTCAAACTTAGCATGACACATCATCTCAATCGATAAATATGAAGCTCAGTGCCGATTCGAACTTCAAAAGTGGTATAACGACATACAAAATATGAACCAAGAACCTCCGGAAGGGTTCGGACTTCAAACTTATCATGATACATCAAAGCAAACGATAAATATGAAGCTCAGTGTCGATTCAAACTTCAAAAGTGGTATAACGACATACAAAATATGAACCAAGACGCGCTGGGAGGGTTCTGGTATGGAACTCGGCTTACATGATCACTAGATATAGACCCCACGTTCTCATTCGGATGAAACCAATATTAGTAGCTTTGGCACTCAAAATGATTTTCTATATTCTTCGACAGTAGTCATTATTCCCGAGACTGAGGTTTTATGAATATGGATAAAACTACACCAATTAAGTTAATTGCAATTATATCATTTTGACCAACAGGATTCACACCCGCCTCCTCTATTCAAAATTTTCTCCAACTATTCTCTTTGCAATTCTGATTAGTATAAACTGATTTTTATCACAATTTCTAAATCCTAATGCTAAACAATGTTCTTATTAGTCCACTCGCGGCCAGGTTTCGACCTCGGAGCCAGGTTCAGTGTCGAAGTTGACGAAATTGGAGCTTTAGTTATAATTTTGATTATTATTTATAATCCGACGATCTAGAATTAAGCAAAAAGAAAAACAAGATCAAACGTTCACAATTCCTTGTTGGGTTTTCTCAATCCATAACCTATTCTCTTAACCAATCATATTGCATAAAATCTAATCTAACGGCTCTAAATCGTTATCATGCGGATTGAGGATTGCCCACCCCAACATCCCGCCCAAAATGTTGCAACGGGTCACCTCTTCCAATTTTCGGATTTTTTTTGACCAAAATGAATGACGGACCACGTTTCGTTTGATCCACTCATACGAATATAAAAAAGATCTTGACGAATGAGATTGTATTTGGGATGCTCATACGGATTGAGAAGCATGTGTGTTTCTCTTTGTGCTAATACGAACTCACGTATTCGGTTTAATTATGGACCTCCGACATTAAAAAAAATCAAAAAAAAATATTATTAAATTTAGAACATTGTTATTGACATTCTGATATAAAAAATCCAAAAAATGTATAAGAATGAATCGGGAAGATGAAAAATGAATTCGATAATTAGTGTGTTTCTTTGTGCTTTCTCTTTGTGCTTCCGGTTTGAAACTTTATTTTTCGGTTAAAGCATATACGACTTGTTGCCAATTTGGATGATTCAGGAAGACGTCCATATTCATTGCAGTATTATTTACATATATTGAGCTAGCACAAAAAATCATTTTTTAGGTATACCTCTCTATATTAATAAACTCCACATATTAATAATTTTGTGGGGTCCTAAAACTATTAATATATCGGTAATGCTATTGGGAGCACTTTTCACCACACTAAATACATCACAAGCTGACGTGTCCCTCAGCTGTCATAAAAACACGTGGGAGAGAGGAAAAAGTTTTCTTTCTTTGTTCATTACGGCTGTTAGAGAGATAAAACTAAACATGAACAAAATCTAGATCTGAACCAAAAGTGAGAAAATAAGAGAAACGCATGAGTAAATTTCTGAAGAATTTTTTCTCCTTAGTTTGTTGAAGAATAATTGAAATCAGTAAGTGATGCTACCATTAACGATATTCGTAGATTCATATCTTGTGTTTGATTTCCAATCAGAATTTGTATTGTGTAGTCCATATATCTTGTGTTTGATTCATATATATAGGTTTCGTTCGTTAATTTTCATGGAATTTGTAAAAGAAAAGTTGGGTGTTTAAACTCTTAAGGGTTAATCCAATATGATAATGTAATATTTTTTTTAATATCTGTTTCTACTTTGATTTCTATGAGATGGTTCGTTTTTTTTACATGAATTTGATTTTGTGAAGTGATGGGTTTGTTGTAATTTTATTTGTAGTGATAATTTGAAAGTAAATATTCAATTGAATCAATTCTTCTATATTTCTATGTGGAAATTTGGAATATGTAAGTGCATATGAAGTGTTCGATAATTTGTTGTGAAGAAATACTATACTCAAGTATAATGACTAGATTATTTTGAGTCTGAGAATGAAACTAACTTCACTAGCTGAGATTGTTGCTTATAACTTAACTTTGTAGGTGCCAGTATATCCTTCTTTATGCAGTGTTATGCTTAACATTATTTTGGAGTCTTGGAGTTTCTCATATTTTTGCACCTTTCTGTGGCTATTACAACTGTCTAGTTTGCTTTCCTGCACTTGTCGATATATGTAGGTGTAAGGCTTAGTCCTATGGGATAGATATTTAGCTGCTAGATTGGACATCCACGTCAGATAGGTCAACCTCCTAACCCCTATGGGATGGCCAATATAGCAGCGGAACACCTAACAATTCGGCGTTAAACGCCGAACAGTAGAGCGTTTGGGGAATGCCGAACCAAGCGACGTTTGACCATAGTCAGCTAAGTTGACGCGCCGCTCTGTTCGGCGTTGAAGAGACTCGATACATTCAGCGAAAACTCGACCTTTCCTCAATTTACAGTTCTTCTCAAAAATGTTCATTTTCTCTCCCAAAATTGTTTCTCAGAGATCTTGAGTTCTAGAAGTTATTTTACAAATTCCTTCTGTGGGTTTGTGCTTCATTGGATTTGTGATCGATTGAAGGTGGTTTGGCGCGATTCCATCTACGAAATCATCTGAGGTAAGAAATTTAAGTTTTAGGTTGAATTTTTAGGAATTTTGATTTTTGATACGATTTCATTCAAAATGATGATTGATACTTGGTATTTAGATGATGTAGATGATATGTGTATGATTTAAATTGATTATTTGTGATGATTTTCATTTTTTGGGGATTTAATTTGATTATGTATGATGAACAAAAAATGGTTTTTTTTTGGTGATAAAAATGAATTAATTTGTATGATTAGTTTGTTTGTAGGTAAATTTATATGATTATGAATGATAATGATAATTTGTATGATTAAAATGAATGATAATGATGATTTAGTTTGTATGGATGAATTGGTAATGTGATAATTTAGTTTGTATGGATGAAAATGAATGATGATGATATTTTTTTTTTCATCTTTGTTATTGATTGTAGTACGAGTATGGATAAATTGCTAGACCGGTTGGATATAGTTTCGTCAAAGAAGTGTGATAGACATGTATGTCAAGATGTTATGAAAGACTCTCGCAGTGTGAGCTTTAGAGGTAGTTTGAAAGATATTGAAAATTATTATAAAATTGTAGTGCAAGATAATCCGGTAGCACAACGATTTTGTGATAATTGTGGCTTTTCCTCTGATTTTGAGTTTGATTTTTCCAATGGGGATAGAGGCTTAGTTGAAGCCATAGCTGAGAGATGGTGGAAAAGTATTAGGAGCTTTCGTTTTCGGGAATTTGAAATTGGCCTCCTTCATTTAGATTGGTACATGTTAACGGGAATTCCCACTGGTGACCCTAGTAAACGACCAGTAGTTATGCCGCAGTTGGGTAGTGATCTAACATATCCTGCTTTGGATGATTTGTATTTTTTGGATATCAAAACTTATGGTCCATGGGACTCTAAGACTAATACATTTTCCTTAATTGTCTTGAAAAAATACATTGAAAGCAGAGAAGGCCAGAATAATATTGAATGTGCAGTGACATTGACACAAGCATTCTTTATGTGGTATTTTGGTCATTTTCTTCTAGCGCATTCTACTGGAAAAGTAGATAAACGTTGGGTTCTGTTATTGGATGATTTAGATAGAGTTGGGGAGTATGATTGGGGTCTAGCTTCATTAGGTAATACCTATAAATATCTCGACCATTGGTCAACCAAGGGTACGAATTTAGTTGGCATGTTTGTGGTACTTGAGTATTGGTACTATTACTACTTTCGCAACATGCAACCCTTCCTTTGTCAGTCACCTTAAGGACATTTTGATGTTTTCCCAAAGATTAGTCTCTTCAAGAAGGAAAGGATTGTATCAAGGAAGAGAGGACATAAAGGAGGCCAAAAGGATACCACGAAACACTCAGTGAAAAGCGCAAGAATACAGATTGATACTAGAAAAAGGGAAACATGTATTTGGCAACCATGGGAAGAGAGTCAGTATGCTGTGGGAGACCAATATGAGTATGCACTAGAAGTATCCAAAAAGAGAATTCTGTTTTTTCACTTTGAAAGTGGCACAAGAGTTAGTTGTTACTTGGGGGAGAGATTCCAAAGGCAGATTACAGGTGAGACTGTAGTCCCGGAAAATCCTCCAAATTTGGAAGCAATTGAAGACAAAGATATTGTAGTAGAGGTAAACGACTATTATACAATCACTGAGGATCAATATAACACTTGGTAGATCAAGAAGAGTGTTGGAGCTTATGTCACTGATTCATACCATGCACAGAATGTCGATGAGATAGCAGTTGGTAGCTCAGCTATTCCTCGCAGTTTGTTTCCTAGTCATCCTCCTCCTAACATGATGTCACAGACATATACCTATGGCACAGAGAATGATCCCCCATCACAACTGCCGGAGATAGATTGGAGTTTACCATTTACTGATGAAGCCGGCATAGAACATCTAGTACCAGTTCCAAGGGTTCCTTGTCCGTTTAACTTTCGAGATATGAATTTGACAATGGTAAGTACATTTACATTTTGTACTCATTTTCATTTTAAGTTTCTTGAATATTTAATTAAAATTCTCTGATTTATATACTTGTAGGATGATTGCATTAGGTTTATGGGAAACTCATTTTCATTCCAGCATGGAGCTCGTCAAGTCGCACGGGACGAATCATATAAAAGGGATACAACTTCATGTTCCTCATCCAGCAGATCCACATTGTCTTCAGTACCATCTGTCCAATCCCAGCCTCCAAACAATCCACATGGAGCTAATACATCACAAGACCTCACATTAGGTGGTTCATATGAATGGGCTACAGGTCAAGAATTTTACACTCCTAGGGTCGAAGATGGAGCTACTACATCACAATATCAGCAAGGAGGAAATGAATTTACTGCGTTGTTGACGGAAAGCGAGCCTAATATTGTTTATGATACTCAGTTCGCCCCACAACAATCCTATAATTTCCTTGACCTGAATTAGATTACTTGTCGTAGTGTTTATGAAACCATATGGAGTGTTATTTGTGTTTCTATGGAGTGTTATTTGATGTTTCTATGGAGTGTTATGATTTTATGGAGTGTTATTTATGTTTCTATGGAGTGTTATGATTTTATGGAGTGTTATTTGTGTTTCTATGGAGTGTTATAATTTTTAAGTGATATTTTTTTATGGAGTGTTATACATTATGTTTTCGTTGTGTTAGGTACATTATGCGGGGAGCTTTGAGAAGAATTTTGAAAAGTCGTCGGGATGATGAAGATGATATTGAGACGAATGTTGTAGCAGTGGATACACTTTTGGAGATGCATAGGAGGCGTGGAATATGTCAACCCGTCCCGAATGAAGTCAAGACACGTCAGAAGGTGCACAAAAAACGTGTAGATGCGGATGCTCGTATAATGCATCAGTACTTCAACTTCAATTGTACGTATGGGCCAAAGAAGTTCAAAGGTCAGTTTTCTTTGCCTCGTCCACTTTTTCTGAGAATTTTAGAGCAAGTTTGTGAATTTGACCATGATTTTCGCCAACAAACGGATGCTTGCGGCATTCCTGGTCATTCTCCATATATGAAAATGGTTGCCGTCATGAAACATTTTGCCAATGGCATTGCACCGAATTCCTTAGATGATTACACACAAATGGGAGCCACCACTATCTACCATTATGCTATGAAGTTTATGGATGCAATTATTTGGATTTATAATGGTCGATACATGCGTCAACCTAACGCTCAAGATACGGAAAGGATTTTAGCAGAAAATGAAGCTCGGGGATTTCCTGGTATGCTTGGTAGTGTCGATTGTTTTCACTGGGCATGGAGAGCATGTCCAATGGATCAAGCAGGTTCCCACAGCGGCTATAAGCCATATACCTCGGTTGTTTTGCAGGAGGTAGCTACATATGATAGATGGATCTGGCATTCCTATTTTTGGTTGGGTGCAGTGTAGTCAATATCGGCCGTTTGGCCGATATATCGGGGATATTTCGGATATCGGCCTTGGAGCGGTAGGATAAGCATTGTATCGGCGATACGATATCTTGGCGATAATATCGTCCGATATTAGCCGTATCAGCCGTATCGGCCGATATATCGGGGATATTTCGTGATCATATTTTTCTTGATGAACATGATGAAAATGATGAATGGTTGGATCCACAGAACTTGGAAGACTTGGCGGTAGAAGGTGATAATGTAACTTTGGATGATTTGCAAGATATTATTGGTAAAGAAAGTCGGCCAGTTGGTAGTAGAGGTGCATGTAGCTCTCGAAGTAAGTTTACTTACCCAACTGACTCTGAGTATGATGGATATGATACTGATCAATTGATGATAGACACAGATTATGGACTACTTGATGGATCTAATGGAGTTACTGAAGATGATGATATCAATAGTGGCTCGTATAATTTTGAATAAGACTGTAATATCCTTGTTTAATTACCATTTTAGGTAGTAAACTTTAAAATTATTGAAGTTACTCTCCTGTTTTTGGTTTGAACTTTTAACTTGTTTAATTACCATTTTAGGCAGTAAATTTTTAAGTTGTTGAAGTTACTCTCCTGTTTCTAGTTAAAACTTGTTTATTTATCATTTTAGGTAGTGAACTTTAAAGTTATTGAAGTTACTCTTGTGTTTTTTTGATAAAATTGATGGTAGCTATAAAATTATAGTCTCTAAATTTGGAAACGATATTATACCGATATTTGAACGATAATATCCCCGATAAAAAGTCGTACCAGTGTATCGGTCCTGGCCGAGATAAACCGATATCCGATATTAACTACATTGGTTGGGTGGGAAGAACAATGATCTTAATGTCTTGCATGATTCGGGTTTGTTCGATAAACAACTTCTTGGTGTAGCACCTCCTTGTCATTATTAAATCAATGGAAAGAATTACGACCAGGGGGACTACCTAGGCGATGGTGCATATCCCATGTATGGTTGCATCGTGCAAGGATACAAACCTGCCTCAAACATTAGAGAAGGTCTTTTCAATCAATATCAAGAGGCTAAAAGGAAGGACATAGAACGTGCATTTTGTGGTTTAAAAGGTAAGTTTAGCATTATATTGAAACCTTGTCGTTATTATAAAAAATATGACATGAAGGCAATTATGAGGGGGTGCTTGATAATGCACAACATGTGTGTTGAGGTGGAATATCGCAATGCGGATTGGGGGAGGATCACGGGAGATGAACCTCAACCGCCAATTCAAGGAAACGTAAGGCTACCTCCTCATATATTGTACAACCCTGCGATTTTGGCACAACTTCGCTTGGAACTCACTACACACATATGGAACCGACATGGAGAAGGTCTGAGAGATGGTGATATTCCAAACATGCATATTAATGATGCCTTGCCGGAAGTTCATGAGGGTACAACCGACGTGGACACCGATGAAGATCAATATGACCCTCAAGGAGATGGTGCATTTTATGAGAATGGAGAGTAACCATAATACTCCTTTATTTTAATCAAACACGCTTTCATTAATAAGTAGACATTTTAATTAGTTCTTTTAATACTACATAATACTCTTTTTATCACTTAGTACGTTTATAATTACATTACATATTTAACTAGAACTTCATATGCATACTTCTTCATAATACTTCTTCATGCATATGCTTCATAACCAAGTATCTCCAAAGCGGTGTTATGAATGAACGACATTCCATGATCTGTTTCATATAAATTCCTAGCATCCTCACGATTACCATTTGATGCCCTTAATGAAATGACAAAAATCTTGCAATAACGCTTGATGCTTGATAACCAACATTGCAACACTTTTTTGCATCTTCCATTAGCATTACCATTGATTCTCACAAATTCTTCAATAACTTGTTCCCAAAAAGAGTTGGTTGTTAATTGAGTGTTGTTAACTTTGCAATAACTTCTAACCAAGTCATTGTCTTCGTCGATGGAAAATGCGGCCATGCTTGATTTTTGAATTGAGAATTATGTGATAGGAGAATTGAGAATTGGGGTGGGGATTTTGAGTTTATGTGATAGGTTTATATAGGGATAGGAAATGGTCTGAGTTTGAGCTGAAAATGTAGCCGTTTGAGGAAACGCCGAACCAAACGACGTTCCAACGCCGAACCGAACGGCGCTAGCAAGTCTCAGCCATCCGATCAAGGTGACCGTTGCATTCTCAACGAATCATATTTTGTAGCCGTTTGAAACCTCAACAGCTATATTTTCAGGCTTCCCTATAAATTGAGGACTACTTCTCCTTCATCCCTCACACCAAAATTAATTGATTTTCTTCTTCTTCACATAATTTTATTCATAAAAAACTATGACACACTTTAGTACAATAGAAGAAGAGACACTAATTTATGGTTGGGTCATAGCAAGCAACGATCCGATTCATGGAAAAGATCAAAAAGGTGCAATATTTTGGGGAAAGATAATGGAAGAATACAATAAAAGAAAAGGTCCCAATGGTGTCGAAAAAGATAGAAAGGCATTACGAACAAAGTGTAACACATTGAGAGCCGAAGTGAAAAAATATATTTTATATATTAGACCCTACTTCCGAAGTAGACCTCCGGGGATGACCGAGGAGGATTACGTAAGTACCTCAATTTTTTTTAATGTTTTCTTTCTTCCATCTTGATCTCTTTCTTTCTTTCTCTAAATTTTTCTTTTCATTTTTTCCCCAGTATCGTCGTGGAAGAGAGAATTATGTAGCAGCGACTAAAAAACAATGGACGCACGAATCGATTTTTCAGATCCTGAAGACTTATCAACCAGATTACAATCCAGCGGTGAATAATGATGATGGAGTCGGTACTTCTACTCAACCTAGTCAACATACTCAAGCTACTGAAGAAAATGAAGTTGATAATTTGGATGAAGAATTTCAAAATATGGCAAGGTTTGGTAGCTCTTCATCTACTCATAATTCTGAAACCTCGGACATATCAAAGAGAAGGCGTTATTTTGAACAAACAACTGACGTTAGAAGTGAAGGGAGAGATCAAGCAAAGAAAAGGGCTCGTGAGGCTAAAGCATCGCATAAATCAGATGAAAAATTGGATAAACTCATCGAACTTCTTGAAAACGCACAAACACAAAGAATGAAAAAATATGAAACAGAGGAAGAGTATCTGAAGAAGGACATGGAAAACTCTTCAATTTTGGCACAAACGCAGCAAAGAGAATCGGACATGAAGATCCTACGTCAACACTTGGATGAATTACAAGAATGGGAGAAACCCGTCTACAAAATATGGAAGAACGAGATTTTAGCCCGTCATGGATTACCACTTATCCCCTAAATTAAAATGATATATTAGTAATAATGTAAGTTATTTAGAAGTAGGATTTCGATTTCAATTTCAATGTACTTTTTTTTTTTATGTTTTAAGTTATTTAGAAGTAGGATTTCAATTTCAATTGTATTTTTTTGTGTTCTAAGTTGTAGAATTTCAATTTCAATATATCTTTTTATGTTCTAAGTTATTTTAATTTTAATATCTTTTTTCAATTTCTTCAAAAAACATTGTAACCGTTTTGCAGTGTAATTAAAAATTTCCTTTTACTTTGATAAATTATCAAATTTGAAACAAGCAACCATTGGAACAAATTGGAAAATCATTTGGAAATTCTCATAATTTAGAAAATGGAATTCTGTAAAAAAAATAGCTGTTGGAGGAAAAACAGCCAAGCGCCGCATGGTGCGACGTTGAAATAGGACACCGAATGGAACAAAGTTTATGTAAACGCCGAACGGTTCGGAAGAGATTCCAGGGAATATTCGCGAAACGCCGAACAGTTCAACGTTTAGACCACTTTTTCAGCGCCGAACGATTCAGCGTTTCAATCTCGCTGATAGTTGGACTGCGAGCACTTGCTAGGTGAGAGAACTATCAACTATCACTGTTAACTTTTTTCCAACACTTATTTTTTAATTTGCAACACTTTTTGGCCAATCTAGCACTCCAATCTAGCCCATAGGACTTAGCCTAAAGGGTGCTCTCTCAACTAATTTTTGTTGTTTGCTTGCATTTTCCCAAACCTCAAATATATAGGCTAGTCTCATTGGCGTTTTAATTTTATTGAATCTTTGCTTTCAGTTAAGTGCTTAATTCTGTTTAACTGTTGAGTGTTTTGATTTAGTGCAAGAATTTCATGTTCTCTTAACAATTACGAGAGATATCATCTGTCTCTGAATCCTTCATGATAATATGCAGATATGGATGTAGATGCGTGCAAAAAGACTGAATGTCAAGATGTTGAGATTAACAAAGACCAAGGAAAGTTGGGGTGGAATTTGATAAGTTAACGGGAATCAGAATCCACAAAAGCTTCCATGCATTAGTGGTCCAAGCAGCTGGATATGAGAAACTTACATTTGATAAAAAAGATGTTAGAAATTTTTGATTAACAGTCAAATTGCTCTAATGTAATTCTGAATCTAAATTGTAAACTTTGCATCAAATTTTAATTTAATTATGATTGTAGACTTTGAGTAATTTTTTTTTTTAATTCAAAGTCAGAGTTTTTTCTATAGTTCTTTCTCATGTTTTGTTTGTGCACCAGAATTCTAGAACTTGCTAAAGTTACTGCTAATTACAGGGACAACTTTCAAAAAAAATGAAGTGAAATTACAGGATATAGTATCTAACATAATTACAGCTGCATGTCTCACTAAACAAGCTGTATATTTACCAATAGATAACAAGCTGCAAACAAGCTGCATATATACCAAAAAAGAAAAGGCTGTGCAGGTCTTACAAAACAAGCCACATATTTACCAAAAAAAATAGGCTGCAGGTCTTCCAAAAAACAACAGGTTGTAGGTCTTCCACAAGTAGGCATTTAATTCACAATTAGTCCAAAAGAAGATGCAGTTTGGTAATTTTACTGCCAAATTGAGTTATACATCTGCAGATTAGGCGCATTAGGCGGCAACACTGATGCAGAGTCCTGCATATGAAAAGAATGTGCTCCATTGAATTCCTACCATAACGACGACAATTCAACAACCTATCTCCATAGAAACAAGTCATAAGACACATACAGATGTAGTGGAAAAAAGTCACAGAGCTTCATCGAAACAAATCATAAAAGAATTATCGTTTATCTTACCATTGGTAGTCCTAAATAATGAGGAGGTGGATGCTGATAGAATCCCCAAGGTTGAGGCACTTGTGGTAATACTCCATTATATTGACACATAGGTACTTGGGGTAATGTTGCAGTAGCAATTAACTTGGAACATGATTGTGCATCAGCTACAGCCTCTTTCTCCGCCTTATCCCTCGTTGCACATTAAAATTGCTCTACAAATTGTTTCATAGTTGTTTTTGGACCAAGGTAACCATCGAAAAATGAGTTCATGCTCTCGCTTCTTTGTGTAGATTGCATTCCATCCCAAAAACAGTCATTTAAAAAACAAGGTACCCAACGATGTCTGTCTTCCTATAAGTCTTTAAGCCATTCACTGTCACACAATTCGTACTTCTGTAACATCTCTATCCATTTTGTTTCAAACTCTGATGGATATTGAGAATTATAGATAATCTTTTTCATTGTATACGTAATGCGCAAATAATTCTTATGACTTTTAAACTTCTCCGCCAATTTTTTCATCACATGCCATATGCACCATCTATGTCTAATGTTGGGGAAGACTATTTCTGTGGAATTTTACATAGCCTTGGCTTGGTCAGTAATTATTGCAAGAGGAGCACACCCGGACATACATTCAAGCCACATCGAAAATAACCATACAAAAGAATCCATATCTTCATGTACTACCAACCCACATCCTAATAATATTGATTCTCCATGGTGATTTACCCCCACAAATGGAGCAAATGGCATATCATACCGATTCACCAAGTATGTGGTGCCAAAAGATATAACCTCACCAAACTCTTTATATTATTCCCTTGACCTACCATCTTCCCAAAACAGACTTCTCAAATGTCCAGTGTCATCTACATCGACACTCGAATAAAATCCCAAACCTTGTGAACCCATCTTTGCAAAATACTTTAAAATGGCAACTGCATCTCCTTCTCCTAGCCGTGCATTTCTCAATTTCTCAATTAGATTTCTACAATCTTTTTGATAACACGTCATATTCTCATGTCCACCGGCTTCATTTACAAAAATATCATAACCTTTAGACAGCTTTGAACCAGATTTATCAAAAAGATTCATTTGATTCTTTACCCGAGAATTAATGAAACGGTTACAACGAAAATGTCTAGCGAATTCCGGTTTCAGTTCATGATTATGCTCCAAATTGAGATGAATGATTACATAACCAACTAGGAAATCTAACCGTAACACTAGCTTGGCTTGACAACCACATTTTATTGTCGCTTAAGGCTTTAGTGATTTTACAGAGATGGATGTACACATACCTTCTCAAGCACAAGTAAATTTGTAGCTTCTTATACACCCTGCAACATTCTTCACAGATGAGCTTTTCACTACAGAAAATCCAGACACTTTTCCAAACGTCTTGTACAACTCCCATGCATCATCTATAGACTCAAACCTCATTCCAAGAGCAGGTTGTACATTGGGTTTGATTCTACTAATATCAATGCAATCTGACTTTTCAAAAGTCTTTTCCTGCATCAACTAAGACAATCAATACCATATAACATAAACAAAAGTACTTTTGGTCACTGAGACATTTTATCAAACAACTAATAGGCATGTTATGTACCATACTTAGTAGTAAATAACGTTGTTCCATGATACTGAGAATAAAATCTCCAATGCTGAAACTTTAGCATAACAATCCCTATAACCAAATCTATTTTATTTATTTTTCAAATAAGGAAAGAATTACTGGTTTTAGAGTGGTTACACTGACCGTGTTCTTCACATTGGAAGATTCTCCTTCTTCTTCAATATGCATCTTCCCAAAAGCTCTCCGTGGGTTTCCCAACCTCTTAGAAAAACATTAGTGTTCTGGTGAAAAAGTTCACCAAAATTTTGTTTAAAACACATTTTAAATCTGATTTCACAGTTCCCAAATTTAAATTATCCCGCCTAATTTTCAATACAAAACAGAAACAGAAAGAAAAAATGTCAAATCTGTGTAAACAATGAATTAATGAAGCGACCAAGTAATTTCCTCTCTCTCACGTGTTTTTATGACAGTGTGGGACACGTCAACTTGAGATGTATTTAGTGTGGTGAAAAGTGCTCCCAATAGCATTACCGTTAATATATTGAGTTTTTAGTGTATTAAGTTCAGTCTGTGTACCTTTATCTCCACTTCTGCCAGGAAAGAGAGAACAAAATCACTGATCCAGAATTCAAAAACTGTATAATGATTTTGTGAAAAAGTTCGTTATCAAATCTCAACCTCATTAAACTGCGCACTTCATCACACTTTTGAGGAAAAGAAATTTTAGTAAATTTAATATTATACTTCTATATATATTTATATTTAATAATAATAAAATAGTTATTTTTAAACCCAATAAAATTAAATACAACTATTTTCAAAAATATGTTTGTTTTGTCATTAACGACAAAAACCATTATCGAATATTTTACCAAACACCTTTTGATTGTTTTTTTAATCAACTTTAACTTTAATTAGTATTTTCCTAAATGTCTAACTATTTTTTTCTCACATTACACCTAGTTAGCAACGCACAACAAAAAAGTGCTTTTATCGACTATATAGCCGATATACATCGGTATCGTATCGGTATTTTGGATAAAACCCCATACCTATAACCCTAACCCCAAGTTGGTCAAGTGGGGACAATATCATTATTATCTTCTTCATTCGGCATCGATTCGGCTATATAGATCGACTATGTATCGGTGTAACAATATCAGTATTTTGGATAAAACCCATATACAGTTGGTCAAGTGGGGATAATATCGTATCTATATACATCGGCTACGTATCGGTGTGAAGAACTAAGAGTTCAAATTATTTCAAAATATCTCAAAATATTTCAAGTCTACAATGGAGTTGTTGACAGTTATCTTTGGTTTACAACTATTCAAGAATCTGAAAGATCAAAACATCATCGTCCATCAATACAAAAAATGGGTACAAAGAAATTGTCTGACAAACACCATCATCAGTTCGACATATGTTACTGTTAGTTAATGTGATGTGCAATTTATATTCTTCACATGAACTATTATGTTAGTTCATGAGATGTTTCCTTTCTTCACAAGAAGATTGATCCCGTGAAATGTGGTGGAAAAGACAGCCTATTCTGCGTAGTTCTCTTATTATATTCAGAAAATATATATACATATATTTTACTCCCAAAGTATATATATATATATACACAAAGTTTATCATGTCGAGGTTAATCTAAGCACCACAATCACCAACGAAAGCTTGTTTTGATCATCGTTGGAAATAAAGTTACTAAATCTAATCACACAACAAACACCACACTTTAGTGAATTCTGTAAACATCAGTCATATGATGATAAATACATAACACTTTAATGCAAATGGGACTAGGAGTTTTCCTACTTGGTTGTTTTTGTTCTTGGTTAACCAAATAAAATGATAGTGATGCAACTGTTTTTCTTTTGAATACAACTAGTACAACCGTTGCCACGGTGGGAGGGCCGACCGTTTCCTGAAAAAGTGATACTTTCATCCCGTTTCCGAAAAAGTGATACTTTCGTCCCGTCTCAGAAAAAGTGATACTTCCGCTCCATTTCGGGAAAAGTGATACTTTCGCTCTGTTCCAGAAAAAAAGTATCACTTTTCCCAAAACGGGGCGAAAGTATTACTTTTCCCGAAACGGAGTGAAAGTATCACTTTTCCTGAAACGGGAATGTGAAAGTATCACTTTTTCTGAAGCGAAAAATTAGTCGATCTATAAACCAAAATATGGTTGTGTGTAATGCATCCTTTGTGGTGGTTAGCATAATGGCGATGCATTCAATTTTCGAGAATTGTGCCTAAAATGAAAGTATCACTTTTCTTGAAACAGAGGGAGTATATCGGTTTATTAGTTGCAACGGAAAATTAGTTGATTCATAAACCAAAATATGGCTACATAAAGTATTATGTATCCTTTGTGGTGGTTTGCATAATGGATATACATTTAATTTTCATAAATTGTGCCTAAAATGATAAATATCTCCGAATTTTTCGTAAAAACTCTAAATTTGATATTGTTATTTGTACTCATTGCGTAGAGTTTTTTATAACCTTTCTAACGAGATAAAATTTGTAAAATTGTAAGGCACGGATTTTTAGATATGTTATATTAAAGTTTTATTTCCAATTATATCCCTGAAAAGAGAGGATACATAAGGAGTTATAGTAATTTGACCAAAAGGGAGGGACATTTTTGGTTTTTAGGCTCTAACCATTTCCAATCTTTTTGTGTCAATTGATCACTTAGATTTTACAAAAAAATGGCCATATAAGGTCCTCCCTCGCTTCGCTCGGTCGGCCCAGTTATTCAGAAAATTATGATAATGGAAGAATGACGATAAAGAAACACCATCAGAATGATGTTGGCTTAGATTTACCTGATTCCTATACTAAGCAGAAGCGCGATGATGTAATCATAAACCTCATACTCTGTGGATATATTTTCTTAAAAGCAGAATGATGTTGGCTTAGCAAGGTGACCACTCCATGTACTCTCAACAGTCGCACAATTATCTGGTTAGGGCACCACATCATCATTTTGTCGCCTTCTTCTCCATGGACACTTATTGATTGGTACATACATTTTAGAGTGACGTAAATGATAAGCAGGTAAGTGCTGCATTTTATACCCATATTTATATTATGTAGGACTCGATATTTTAGCTAATGACACTATTTTAGTGTTTTTTGTAGAAAGTACAATCAAATCCGATCACTATTACAATAAATGGTTGAACGAGAAATTTAATGGCGTTTGCGGCAAATATCACCACAGCGACTCTCGGCACCAAAAAGGACAAGGCTTAATTAATCATGGCTGCCTTGTTATTTGCTCAAGTTGGTTGCACCACCTAAACTCTACTAGGGCTTAAAGGATGAGTGACGTGGTACCATTGAATTACAAGGGAAGGCATCATCTGTCTTTAGTAAAAAAAAATGTTCATTTATTATTCGAGCAGCAGTAGCAACGGTGGAATTGAATTGCGGGTTATGGCACTGATTAACGTTTTGGATTGTGGAGAAATGTTGTCGTATGGCTGGCTGTGTTATGGAGCTGGGTTCTGAGATGGACTGAATGTTGTGGCTGTTACTGCCGGTGATGTTTTGGCTGGTCAGGAGCAGACATAACGGAAAGTGGTGATGATGGCTAAACTGTGAGCACTTGGAGTGAGCTGAGAAGTGATCGCAGCAGCAAATCTGGGTACCAAGAAGGATGGAATTTGGCTTAGCCGGTGTTGTAAGTCAATGGGATTTTTCATGGTTTTGCATTCTCAGACTAGTAGATATTTGGAGCTTGGATGAACAAAAGTTAGATGCTTGAGTTGTTGTTACCGGTGGAGTATAAAATGGTGTTGGTGGCGATATATGGGACTGGCTGCTTTTGTTGTCGATGGCTGAAACTGGTGGTGGTCGTGCAGGCATGAAAGAAGAATGGTTGGTTTTGTCGTTGGTTCTATGGTGCTGTGGCTGAGATGAAGAGAAAATGGTGGTGATATGAGTAGGCTGCTGTCGATTGAGGTAGAAGCTGTTGTTGCTGCCATGGCCGTGAGCAATGGAGCAGTCAAGATGGGTTTGTTGTGGAGTTAGAAAAATCAGCAAGATGACAACAGTTTTGAAGTGAGAAGGCAGCTTTGAATGCTCCCTTTGCTGATGGTTTTGTGGTGATGAATGATTGAAATTGATGTTGCATTCTGAGTGATTCTATGGCAGAAAGAATTCCAGGTCTGTAGATACAATGGAGAGCTGTGCAGGGAGAATAGAAGTAGTTGGTTGTGTCCGGAGTTGGGACTCAGATATTAGTGAACTGTGTTTGGTCGACGGTGCTGATGGTGGAGACAATTGCTGGGGCGATGGATTCATTGGTGACAAGGAGCAGGAATTGGTGCCGTGGTTAAGCTGTGTGCAGTCGGTAGGGGAAAGTTCGTAAACGGCCAGAAGTTAGAAGGTGGTATGTCGTCCAGTTTGGAAACTAACGTTAATGTTGGGCTGGGCTTTTGCCAATTAATTTGCCCGGCCTCAATTGAAGCACCTACAAATACCCAGTGATACAGAAACGAGAGGCGGGGGCTGCGGCTAGACAGCCGAATACAGAGAATAGGGTTTTCATTTCTAGTTTTGGTTTCCGCGGATTGGAGGCATTCAGCCGACTGCAGAGCATAGCAAAGAGAAGAGACGACGACGATCCTTTGGGTTTAATCTCTCTATCTTGTCTTATTTGTTTTAGTGGATTTTGAGAAATTCATTTCCATGTCTAGCTAGAATTTTGTAATCAGGGTTCTTTGGTTGAAACCATTTTTAGCAATAGACCATGATTAAATTGATAATATTTGGTTTTAGGCAATTATGAATTAATTCAAATAGTTCTCTACTTATGCTCTATTGATTTGATGTTGAAAAATCGTTGTTGCCTCATCGGCTTTGTACGAGACAATAGCTTAAGTGCATAAATATATCTAGTTTTGCAATTTTATTTGTTATAGTATTTGATAATCCATGCTTTGGTTAATTCGTTTGATGGGTTATGCTTAAACAACGCAAAATAATAATTGCAAATCTATAAATACATAGTTTCAATAATTTGCTTGCCATTGTAATTTGATAGGCCATGCTTGGGAGATTTTGATGGGTTATACTTAAGAGATGCAAGTCATATTAGAGAAAATATACCGATAATAGGTGTTGCAATAGAACAAAGATGTAGATGCATATTTCGGATTATGAATTATTTTCAGTACCAAATAGAAATATTGGTGGATACCTTAGACCCTGGTTACCAACTCTCTTTCTCATTGCATTTAAGTTGTTTTTTTTATTTTTTTTTATTATTCGGTTCTAAAAATCTAAAAAAAGCGTCTGTGTTAGTCGATTAGAGATATTGATTATTGGTATTTCCACCGCTCCCTATGGGTTCGACCCATACTTGCCTCTGTCTACTAGTTAGACACCGTGCGATTGCGGTTTATCACACATAGGGTTCTCCCAGAATCCCATCAGTAAACCACCAATGTGAGTGAATGTTCCAAAAAAATAATAATTACACTCCTCGTATGTTGTGGCTATAATCTTTCCCATAGCTAAACGATGTTGTTGTTTCACACAGAAACCGCAGCCTGTGCAATCATGGGTCGCACAAACGTCTATTTCTTTCCCTCTTTGCTTAATGAATAGAAATTAAGCAATCTACAATATTGCTCATGTTTCAGTTTCGCTACTTAGTTACGTCTAATTGATGGTGTTTGAATATAAGCATTGAGGAATAATACCCTACAAAAACGTCATGTCCTTCAGACCTACTTCATGACGTAATGCTTTTTTTTTTTTTTTGCTAAAAAACAATAACCATCTCATTTAACTAAAAAGGAAATTACAGATATCCATAGTGAGTTCATTACTAATCGAAGAGTCTAAGAAAGCAGGAAAAGGAACCCAAGAGTCTTTAATACAGAACTTTCTAGCCCGACCTGCAAGCCGGTCAGCTATCTTATTCTTAACATGCTTAATGTACACAACCTTATAAGCATTACTACTAGCAGTAAAGTTCCGACAATCTTCAAGAAGATCGCTACATATCCATCCGACCGACGAACTGACTCCATTAACAAAATCCAATACTTGAAGACAGTCGCATACAAAGAGGACTTTGGACAGGTTTAGTTCCTTCACCCAAGAGATGGCCAAAAATAGAGCAGTAGCCTCCGCACTAACTGCATCTGGAACCAGCCCATAATCCGAGTGAGAACGTCTTATTCTTCCTGCATTATCACATAAGATCATACCAACGCCCGTGTTAAGTTTTTAAAAGAACCATCTAAGAATAAAACATGACTGACAGCACTAAGAGGAATCTTAACATCTTTTCGAATAACAAGAGCAGGAGAAGGAACTATACAGGTATTCACCTTTGGGATAAGAGCTATAAAGTAATGATTTAATTGTTTCAGTAAAAAAAAACCATCCAGGAAGCCGTCTAGCGCTGGAGAATTCCACGGCTCCATGATCTTGACATAGAGTAAATTTCATCCATGGTAGGAATAGCTACCAGAGATAGGTTTATATCATCTGTGATTATAGGCTGGACATCTTTCAAAACTTCTAGGATATCATCATTGTTATGATTAGAAGAGGAGAAGACTTTTTTAAAATGGCTTTCAAATAAAGAGACAACATGCTCCCTACAATCCATCCAATTACCTTGCTCATCTCTTACAGTATGGATAGTATTACACATGTTTCTAAGCTTAACAATATTATGGAAAAAATGAGTGTTTTTGTCATAATGAGTAAAATAATTGATCCTAGATTTTTGTTTATAAAAGGAGTTTCCAGTTTCATACCAATAGTCTAGCTGCTGAGAGTAATTTAAAATGAAATTACCTAAAGAAGGAGTATAAGACAAAGATTGAAGCTTCTCAATCTCAGAGTTCAACTTATGTATGGTGTTTTTAATGTGACCGAAAGAATTAATATTCCACAGACAAATACCATGCTTCAAGTTTTTAAGTTTACCAGCTGCAATAAAACTCGGAGAACCATTAACCCGTTTAGACCAGGAATTTATGAGAACATTTTTGGATTCAGGACTCAATTGCCAACACTTGAAGAATTTATACGGAATTTGTAGCTTTTGATCTAGATGAAAACAATTAAGTAAAATAGGATTGTGACTCTACCTAAGTTTGTAACCCTAGTGCGAGGCAAGACTGACACCCACTTATCATTCATAAAACTTCTGTCCAACTTCTTAAAAATTAGGTCTACAAGATTCCTAAACCTTCTATTGCAACAAGTGAAAGGATTTCCAAAAGAATAAACTTCATTCAGATTCATATCAATCATTTTAGCTCTAATGAAATCCGGAACTAGAGAGTTTTCAGCTATACTACCTTGTTTTTCAGATTCATGCATTATAAAATTAAAATCACCTAGAAACAACCAGGGTCTGTTGGCATCTTCATTTTAGACTACTTAATATATTCCATTGTGTTCTCATACCAGTGATATTCAAAGACCCATAAACAAAAGAAACAAGACAGTTCTTAATTCGAGGAGTAATATCGCAAACAATATGAATCATGTTGAAGGAAGAACAAAGAATTTCTAAATTAGATTTTTCAAAATAACCAAGGGCTAGACCTTCTGATTTACCCACCGATGGAACAACAAACCAAGCATCAAAAGGCAGATGATGACTATATTTCTTAACTGAATCACTATCTACCATAGTTTCCATCAAGCAAATAGCATCAAATTGAAATTTTCTAAATAGATTCAAAAGGTGGAGCCATTTTCTATCAGAGCAACAACCATTAATATTCCAACAAAGAAATTTCATTATTTAACACAACAGGGGAGCAAGCAAAGCAACAAAAGATAATAACAGATCAGTGCAGACAATATAACACATAGATAATTAAATACGAGTGAGCGATTTGGTTACTTACTAGGTCATGAGATGAGGAGGGGTCGACATCCATAGATCCACATTCCATCATCATGAGATCAATTTCCTTTTCAAATTCCTCATCAGTGATCACAGGTTCAGGAGGAAGAGAAGCTAACGGAACAGGTTCAAGAACTATAGCATCTTTAAACTCATTATTCTGATCAGTATTGCTCGAAAACTCATTTTCTGATCTTAGGTGCATAAAAAATTCTGAGGATTAATTCATTTCTGAAACAGAGTTGACGATAAATCCATAAGAAGTAAAGACAGTCTGAGAGAAAAAGGTACATGAATTAGAACAAAACACATTAGTATCAGTAGAACCTAGACAAGAGGATACTTCCAAGCTACCAGCATTGAAAGTAGCATCAATCGGAGGAGTAAAGGGTGGTAATGAAGACAAAGGTGGACAGCGAGGAGTAGGCATCATCGAAGAGGTGGAAGGGAAAGAACTATAACCTAGAAAAACATGTTCAAAAGCAGTCTTAGTTCTTTTTCCTTTTCTATCATGCATAGGCCCATCATCTCTAAGAGAATAATTATCATAAGGTGACAAATAACCAGTAGAGTTCAAAGACACTTGAGGATGAGTAACTGAAGGATGACCAGCATTGACAGGTTCTCTAATAGTCAATGCAGAAACATAAGGCATAATAGAAGAAAAAACGGGAGGATGATTAACATAAGTTTTATGATAGCTACGATATTTGTCACATAGCAGAGCAACAAATCTGTAAGGAAACTCTTCAACATCTTCATCTAAGTCTAGTACCCTAACTTGAGCAGCAGGAATAGCCATTGCTAACACTAATTAGAGAATAAAGATAATATTGTGCAAGAAAACTAAAGAGATGTAAGAAATAAACTTGAGATACTGAGGAATTTATAAAGAGATAAACCAGAATAAAATAAAAATAATATTCCTGGGAACT
The DNA here is from genome assembly GCF_003573695.1 of Papaver somniferum. NCBI lineage: Eukaryota > Viridiplantae > Streptophyta > Magnoliopsida > Ranunculales > Papaveraceae > Papaver > Papaver somniferum. The sequence goes on from NC_039367.1 coordinate 59,734,777, forward strand.
CTAAGAATGTAGGTCTGCAATAATGATTTAGACAACACATATTTTTAGAATTAACCATTAAGAGCAGGAAACTGAAAAGACCAATATACTTATTCTCAATACTCAGAAGATCAATAGAGCAGAAGAAAGCAAACAAGAAATTCTTCCAAGTGTAACTAAACATCTGAGACACCCACCCACCATCATAGAGGTCATTAGTGATCTTTTAATTACATCCTTTCATCATAATATTAAAATAATCATCCTAATGAGTAATTAAAAATAAACACATCTTTTAATGCAATGGAGCAGTAGATTAATTCCAACAAGAAACACTCAGGAAGATTGAATCATCATTAAGAGAGAACTTAACAACACCAAGGTAGATCTTTCCCAAGATTATACTCCCTCCGTCCAAATTAGATGAGCTAGTTGGTTTTAAATTTTGTTCCAAAATAGATTAGCTATTTCACTAATCAAGGGGGTATTTCTAAAACTACCCTATTAATTGATTATTGTTACTATAAGAAATATGTATAGTTTGATACCCATGTTTATATTCGTTGCGTAGGTGTTTTAAAATGCTTTTCAACGGTATGAAGTTTACGAAAAACCGTCGTATAGTTTAAGAGATAAATCATTTCTAAATTTTACTAGTTAAATCACGCAACGACGAGGAAGGTATATAAGAAAGGACTGTTAGTTCATGAGAGGAAAGGACTGTTGGATATTTGGTGAAGGATTGATAATTTTTTAGATATGAATTTGTGTTAATGAGAAGTGGGAACTCTTAAGTTCTTCTTACTTTCTTCTATTATACTCCCTCCGTCCTAGTTTACTTGCCTAAATTGACCATTTTTTTTGTCCAAGTTTAGTTGCTAACTTTCATATTTTTCCCCATTTTATCATAATTTACCCCTATGTTGGAATCAAGTCATGGTATTGATAATTGTATAATTCTATTTCCCATGCACATCTTAAATACTCCTCTCTCTATATATCCTCTATTCCTTTCTTCTCAAACTAAAACAACTTTTTTTTTTTGAATTCTTAAATACTAGTTTGGGGGTAATTTTGGAAATTTTTTCCTCTCTCTACTTTTCTTAAATTGTGTGCAAAAACCATTTTAAACAAGTAAATTAGGACGGAGGGAGTAGATATTTTTTGAAATAGGTTTGAATAGATTACATTCTCTTTCCTTGTCTCTCTCTTTATATACTAGGTTTAGATAAGACCTAAGATTATTGATAAGGTTACACTATTTTAGGTGCAAAACAGAAACATCACATAAACTAACGTAGTTCATGTGAAGAAAGGAAACATCTCATGAACTAACATAATAATTCATGTGAAGAATATAAACTGCACATCACATTAACTAACAGTAATATATGTCGAATTGATGGTGTTTGTCAGACAAATTCTTAGTACCCATTGTTTGTGTTTCACTTTCGTCGTTCAACCTGTATTTTTCGATCTTACTTTGGATGCAAATTTCCTGAATATTAAGAACTTGTTGGATTTGACTCGCCGGACAGTTGTTGATATGATCAAGGGCCAGACCCCAGAGAATGGGAATTGAAGCGTCTAAAATTAGACTTTGAAAACAGGGTTTAGTAGGATAATGATGAAAACTGAAGCGTTGCGCATGGCATCGAAGTGGCGTGAATAGCCAAGTGACAAGATGCTAGACCAATGCCATAAAGACCCATTTATGGCTAATCTACCACCATTATTTAAGAGAGGTGGGAAGATAATCCCTGAATTATGCCAGAATAAGCAAAGAAAAAAATATAAAGAGAAATTGATTAAGGGAAATGGCTGATATTGCATCAAGTTCTTCCGGAGGAGGAAATCCAGGAGAATCATCTGATTCTGAAGCCATACGACATGCAAAGGATGTAGTCGAAGAACTGACAAGTGCGGATATGGAGAGTCTGATAGAGTATTTAAATCTGGAAAAAACCAAGAAGAAAGAACAAGAAGAAAGAGAGGAGTATGAATGATTGAGGATCGAGAATGATGAATAATTCCAACTCTGGTTGAGGAAGGTTGGAGTTGTTGATGCACGTCGACACCGAAGAAGACTTCAGAGAAGGGGAGCATGGAAGCCATCATGGGGGAAGACTCGAAGCATGACTGAGAGTGATAGTGAGAATGAGGATAAGGAAGAATTTTATGAAGAAGAGATGGAAGAAAGCAGTGATGATTCGTTGAAGAGAAGAAAGAGAGCAAGAAAATTGGAGAATGAGAAGAAGAAAAGGCAAGAGTTTGAGGATGCAATGTATGAACGGTATCTTGCAGAGAAGACACACACTCCCCGAAAATTTGCTCGGACCATGTCAGAACCGCTAAACGTCGACTCTGACGGAGAGGAAATTCGTCGGATGGATATTGATGGAAACCTTGTGTTCTCTGGTCCAACAGTGCCTTGCAGTGACGATGAGGATAACAATGAGGATGAAGATCTCCAGGGACCTTATACCACTTCATATGAAGATGACGGTAATGCTCTTTACTATATCTTTGATGAATTGAACTATACCAGCGATAGTGAGGATGATTCTGATGATTATTCAGATCAGTCATCCCTAGAATACTATCAGTTTTCTTAGAACTAGAGTGCTGAGAAACTCTTAAGCATCTTCATGAAAATTTATGAGGAAATTGATGGTATTTGGAGTCGCTAATGAAGTTCCTGGAGAAAGGGGTTTCAATGTCTAGCATATGATGGTATGGTCTTTTGTGATAATTTGTTTTTTGGGTGTTGGTGTTACTTTTTTTGCGAAGCATGGAAGTGTTTTGGTTTTTTAGAATCAACAGTTTCTTTGAAGGTGAAGTATTTTGCAGGGGAGCAGTAGTAAGGAAGGTATGACTTTGTTTTGCAGCTTGGATTGCAAAGTTACAACCTAGATTTTTTTTGTTATACAAATGGGTTGTAATGCAGTAAAAGGATTTTCGGAGTTTCTAGGTTGAATGTACAATCGTTAGAGAAGTGTGGACATATTTGGACTCCCAATGAGATTATGAGACATTGAAAATGTCCTAAATATTAGACCACATAGGATTTTCAATGATTTAACCAAAAAATCATCTCCAACAGGAATGTGAAGATAGAAAGTAAAGATGATGTGGCTGGTAGTTATGTAGACATCCTCAAAGCTATCCTCTAGTTTTAGAGGTTCTTTAAGAGATTGTGAGAATTGTACTCATCATTATCTATGGTTATGATTAGATATATAATTTGGATCAATGGTTTAAAATTTTTAAAACCAAAAAATTGTACTTTGTGGTTGGAGATGTTCTTCTTTCATTTCTTTAAATCAAGGAAAATTTAGTCTTTACATCACAAAAACCGACTTCCACAAAAGATGCACACCAAGTTACCATTAGAGATGCTCTTAAATAAGAAGAAGATATTATCTTCAAGTGAATGAAAGAGAGAGTAAGAAGAACTAATATAGTTCCCACTTCTCCATTATCAAAATTATCTTAAACATTTGTTTTAATCAACCCTAACCTTTCCAACAGTTGGTATCAGAACCAAGATTAATCGAATCTGATCTTGGTAGTAGGAAATCGATCAAACCTAATCAATCAAAAAAAATCAGCAAAAAGAAATTTCTTAAAATCTAAATCTAGAAAAGAAAAAACCCAATTTTTCAATCAAACTTAAATCAAATTAATGGCAAGTACAAGCAACTCAAATATCTACATTAA